>NC_035441.2:62391175-62496079 GCF_002127325.2 Helianthus annuus | reverse complement strand
TACCTCAACAGTTGTTGACCAAAGTAGCCCATCACCACTGCTTCCACATCCTCAAACACTGCTGACAAAAGTCCTCAAACAGTGGATAAAAGTCAGCAGTTGTCCACTAATTACCTCCTATACCACCACCTTTTGAAGCCACTGCTGGGTCATCAAAGTCACCAGCAGTGGTTAGCTCAGATGATACACATTTGCAGCCTTCACCAACAAATGCCATCATACCATACCAAGGAGATTTAATCTTCTTGAGATCTCATCCACCTGATCAAATCATTGGCAACATCACTGAAGGGGTGCTCACAAGAAGCCAAACCCAAAACATTTGTCTTTTTGCTGGTTTTCTATCACTTCATCAGCCAGTCAAGTACCAAGAGGCACTGAAAGACAACAGCTGGGTAGAAGCCATGCAAGAGGAGCTCCAACAGTTTAAAGACAACAAGTATGGGAGCTTATACCACTGCCAGAAGAGGTTAGTCCCATTGGCACAAAGTGGGTCTTCAAGAACAAAACTGATGAAAGGGGCATTGTTGTCAAGAATAAAGCCAAGCTTGTGGTTCAAGGTTACAGACAGGAAGAGGGATTGATTAGGATGAGACATTTGCCCCTGTTGCAAGATTGGAAGCCATTAGACTGTTCCTAGCCTTTGCTGTCAATCACAACATGAAGGTGTTTCAGATGGATATCAAAAGTGCTTTCCTCTATGGTACAATTCAAGAAGAGGTGTATGTATGTCAACCTCCAGGTTTTGAGGATCCATTTTATCCTGATCATGTCTACAGGCTAAACAAAGCCTTGTATGGCCTGAAACAAGCACCAAGGGCCTGGTATGAAACTCTTTCCAACTTCCTACTCTCAAATGGTTTCAAAAGAGGTACCATTGATAAAACACTGTTTCTTAAATGGAGAGGGAAGGATTTAATGATTGTCCAAATTTATGTGGATGACATTATTTTTGGAAGCACATGTAACAAAATGTGTGAAGAGTTTAGAGAACTCATGACAGCTGAGTTTGAAATGAGTGCAATGGGTGAGCTGCAATGCTTTCTTGGTCTCCAAGTACAGCAAATGCAAAATGGAACTTTCATTCATCAAAGCAAATATGCTAAAGAACTTTTGACCAAATTTGATATGAATGATTGTAAACCATGCAGCACACCCATGGCAACAAATAAGCTGGTCATGTCTGATGAAAAGGATGAGCTGATTGACCAAACACTCTATAGAAGCATGATTGGGTCTTTATTGTACCTAACTGCATCTAGACCAGACATCATGTTTGCAACATGTGTCTGTGCAAGAAGTCAATCAGCTCCCAGAAAATCAAATCTCATTGCTGTAAAAAGGATTTTCAGATACATAAAAGGTGCTCCCACACTTGGTATCTGGTATCCAGTTAATGGGAACATCAAGCTTTCAGGTTTTTCAGACAGTGACTTTGCTGGATGTCACACCACAAGGAAGTCCACTTCAGGAGGGTGCCAGTTTCTAGGTGATTGCTTAGTTTCTTGGCAAACCAAAAAGCAAGCAGCAGTTTCAACATCCACTGCTGAGGCTGAATACATTGCTGTTGCAAGCTGTACAGCCCAACTCTTGTGGCTTCAAATCAGTTACTGGATTTTGGTATCACTGCCTTAAAAACACCACTCATGTTGGACAGCCAGGCAGCAGAAAATATCATCAAAAATCCAGTTTCCCACTCTACCACCAAACACATCGACATCAGACATCACTTTGTGAGGGATTGCTATGAAAAAGGTTTGATTTCTCTGCATCATGTCCCAACTAAAGACCAGCTGGCAGATGTGCTCACAAAAGCACTTGATACAGCCACTTTTGAAAGCTTGGTCTCTAGGATTGGGATGCTGAACATGGAATAACAAGCAACATCTTGTTTTTCTTTGAATATAAGCAACAAAATGTTTTCTGAAAATCAAAAATCCATCCTTAAAAATAGCTAAAAATGAAATTTTCATTAAAATCCTTAAAAGTCTGCATAACCACTGATTGTTCAAAAGTCTGCTCTACTTCAAAAGTCTGTCCACTACTGAAAGTCAACCCCTGTTCTCTCATTCCTTTGATAATCTCTGTTGTTCAAAAGCAGTGTCTTATCCACTGATATGCTATCCACTGATAGTGAAAATCATCCACTGCTTCCTTACCACTGCCTTCATCTCTCACTTTAATCAAAGTATTGTCCTTCACTTTCACCAGGGGTTGTCACGTGGGCAGTACATAGTGCTCAGACCTTTTGTAATGGCTGCCACGTCAGCATTCACTTTCTTCCCTATAAAATCCCCCACTCACCACCAAAACAGGGTTTTACTGTCGAATTGAATTCTTAAAAATTCTCTTCTCAAAGCAGTTTTTCATCTCATCTTCCACAAAATTCTTCGATCATTCTATTAAAAAATGACAAAATCGAAGCCATCCGCAAAACCCACATCCAAGTCATCATTGAAAACAGCCTCTCAAAAGGCAATCTCCACTGAAATCCCATATAAATCTTCTCACAATCTCCTGGGTCTTCTCACAAAACCAGGAACCACCGATGTCTTTGATTCCATCATTAACATCATGGCAAAATCAAAGTACAAAACTTTGTTCACCGCCAATGCATTAATCTATTTGGAGACCCAAAGGGAGTTCTGGAAGAATGCAACCCTTGAAAAACAAGGAGACACTGCAACCACCATACACTCTTCTATAAAGGGTAAAGCTATCCAAATCACGCCACAATCCATTTCAGAGGTCTTTCAACTCGATGATCAGAAAGGTAAAACTTCTTTCACTATAAACGAGTTACAAACTGACTTCATTGAAAGAGGGTATGAAGCCACAATGATGAAGAAACTTACCTTACAAAAAGGTTATTTTCCTTCTGCAACCAGATTTTTATTTCATACCCTCCTACTATGTGTTTCAAACAAGACCACTTCTTTTAATGAAATCCCGTTAAGGATTCAAAATCTGGGGTATGCAATTCTTCAAGAAGAAAATTTTAACTACTCTCGGGAAATCTTTAAGATTTGGTTAATAATGTTGAGACAAAGTCATTCTTACTGTTTCCAAGGTTTTTAAGTTACTATTTTGAACAGAAATTCAGTAAGGATGATTTAGCTGCAATAAATCAAGGTGAGTCTACTCAAACAAAACAGTTTAACAACTAAAACTTTTTCAAGAATGTTAGCACCTTGTAAAACACAAGCAGAGGTGCCTGAGCAGAATTTAGCAGCTACCACTGCTCCTCAGGTATCTGCTGCTGAGCCCACTGCTCTAGGTGATCAAAGCAGCAGACCAACTGTTTTGAAACCCACACCTACAAATCCCAAAAAGCCAAACAAAAAGAAAAATCAAAAACCCCCCAAACCAATTAAAGTGGCAACTCTGGAGGATGAGATACCAGAGCTACTGCCTGTGACAACACAAATGTCACAAGAAACCACTGCTGCTACTTCCTCACAGCAGTTGGTACAAATATCTCAACCCATAACCAAAACTCCTACTGCTTCTTCACAAAAAGAACAGGTTGTACACATAGAGCCACCACATTATGATGCTCTGGAAACACTCGTTTCCATCATCCACAGCCCAATGCCCGGGGCAACTTCTCTTTCTACACCCCACCTCACATCCACAATTCCACCAAAAACACAACTTTTGTTGGATGCAATAGATTTGAACCAGGCATTACTTAGTCCTTCTCAATCACCTGTTAATGAGAATATACCTCAACAACTGACTGAGCCTGATGTATCATTCCTTGCTAACCCACCAACACAACCTGAGGAGGTTACACCCCTTGAGTTACAAGTAACTCTTGGTGGTCATCCAAGTGAAGCAGCCACTACAACTGTTGAACCCACTGGTTTCCAGTTGGACAATGGTTACACCAATAAGACTTCCTTGGAGGCAATTCCTTTTATAGCACCTCTGCCAACCACCAGTGGATTTCTTTATCCTACTGGCAACATCAAAAGGTTGTCAAGTGTTGAAGGGAGAAGACCCCAGTACCAAGAAAAAGGGGCATCAGTGGTTAATGTTTGGAGTATACTCCCTACATCTACCACTGATAAAACCACTGTTAGTGGGAAATCAGATGATCCCATTAAATTGGGTGATGATTTAAAATATCAGGATTTGACGGAACGAATTGAAAATTTGGATACATCTGTTGCAGATCTTAAAAACATGCTACAGCAGGTGTTTAAAACTCAAAAGATGCAATCCACTGTTGTTCCACCTCAAGCACCTGCTCCACAACAGGCACTTGCTACAAATGAGCTCTGGAATCTATTTCAACCTTTTCTCCATCATCAAGCACAAATAGCAGATCAGCAACATGAAAAACATGTTCAACAGCTGAGAAATGCAATGGAGTCAAGGTTCAAGAACACTCAGGCTGATCTAAAGGCTCTCAAAACTCAGATCCTGCACACTACTGGCACGGCTCCTCCACCAGTTCTCTTCATTGATCAACTTCCCCCAGATAATGCCAAAAAGGGGGGAGAAAATCCGGGAGTGGAAAAAGAAGGGAATAGAGGATGGTCTCTACATTGCACCAGAAAATGCAAACATGACCAAACAGATCCCTTTGCCAGATGGAAGCAAGAAAATTGATGTGACCACAAATGCACTGGCAGAAGCAGTTGCAAGTGTAAAAAGGGATAGAGAGGCCAAAAGGAAAGCCAGGGTGGATTATCCGGATCAGGGTACTTTAGGGTCAAAAGATGATGAAAATCTTGTTGATGAAAAGAAGAAGCCTACAAGAAGAGTAAGGCTACCCAAATCCATTCCAATCAGACGTTCAAAGTCTGTTCCAAAATCACCACCTAAAACAGCTGTTGTAACTCCTGCTGTACCCACTACTGTTGGTACTTCAGTGGTTTCAACATCTGCTCCCACTTCAACACACACTACATCCACTGCCTTACTACCATCACCACCAAAAACAAAATCACCTCCTGCCAAAAGGCAGAAGACAGCAGTTGTTACAACATCTGCTGTAAAGACAACAGTGGTTGAAACACCAGTTGTTTCAACAACTGTTAGTCAATCACAAATCACTGCCACTACATCCACCACCACTGTTCCATCCAAAACATCATCAGCCCCTCCTCAAACAAAGAGGAGAAGGCTAATTCTCAAAGATGATGACACTTCACCATCCCAAACATCTTCAAAATCTTTAGCTCTTGTCATAATACCAAAACCAGTTACTCTCTCTTCAGTTCAAATGCATAAGCCCTTACCTCCTGCAGGTGTTCAGTTTCCTCTTGAACTAGCAGCTGTTAGAGAAGAAATAAAATCTTTTTACTATGAGGATGACCCTGCCAAAAGGAGTTTGCCATCAATAAGAGGATATCCCTGGCCTAAAAATATTGATGAATATTTGAAGATCAAAGCCAAGCAAGCAGAGGATATCTCAAAAAGAAACACACAAGGGAAATCTGACAAAGAAATTTCTAGAACCTATCAATATCTGCTCACACAAGTCAGTTCCCTAGAATGATTTGCCAAAAATGTCAGTCAACCAATTTCAGAAAGAACAGCTGAAACTTTGAAGAAAGACTACATTGAAAGCATCATGGCTCACAAAAAGTACAAAGGAGAGAGATACATGTACAAAGAGTGGACTGTTCCTGAGCTTGAAAATGAAGCAGCAAGAATTCAAGACATGATAAAAAGGAAAGTCACTCACACTCCTCCTGACTGGGCAAAGTTTAGAAAGAATGTACCTGACAAACAGGTAGAACTGAAAAGAATGAGAGAAGAACTGGTTGCTGCTGAATATGGAAACAAAAGACAAATTGCTAGATGGAAAGAAGATGTGGTCAGGATCACCTACAAAAGGTTGGAGGAATTAAGAAAGAAAGATCCAAAAGTTCCTCAAAAGCCTGACTATCCTGAAGCTGAGGTTTCAAAAAGACCATCAAAGCTGCAAATCAGGAGAACCACTGCTCCAACTGGTGCTGCCATCTACAAAAGAAGGACACACAAACAGTTGGGAGCTGAAACCATCCAAGAGATGATAAAAGGAGATGAGCTTGTAAAAGAAGGCATAAAGAAAATGATCATAGAAACTCTTGGTTTGGGTCAAACTGCAAATACTGGTCAGCCAGTTATGAATAGGTCAGCCTCACCAAATACCTCTGCAAATAAACATCTCCCAAGAAACCCACCAGGCTCAAAAATACAAAAGTGGGAAACTGACAAACAGACCTGCGTATTGACTTTGCTCAGGTCTGGTGGAGAAGTGGAGAAACTATCAAGGGAACAAGCTCTTGGCCTGAGTCTTGAAGATTTGCAGGATCTCCTTGATCTTCCACTTAGCAGGGATGATGAAGACACAGATGCCCTTAACTTTGAACTACAATTTAAAGGATAGATAAGGGAACTGTTGATGAGGCAATAAATGTCCACAATAATGAAGAGTTTTGGCATTATCTGTTCCAGGGGGAGATTGTTGGGATTGAACCCTATCAAAGGAACAGATAATTAAAGCCAAAACTGGATCAGAGCAGTGGATCCAGAATAAGCAGATGATTACATACAAACCTCTCCCCTTGAAAATGATTTCAACAACTGCTGACCTCCTATCTGCTGATCTTGCAAAATGCTGACCTACAACTACTGCTCAAGAAAAGACCTGATGAAAGACTAAAGCCCTGCTGATTCAATCTACTGCCTTGAGTCAAGCTCTGCTGATCCGGACAAGTACTGCTAGGTTCATAGTAGTAGAAGGTTGCAGCAGCTGATCAATAGTCTGTTTTGTTATATAATGTAATAGCAGTAGTTAACACAGCAGTATTTGTATAGATCAGAGGTTAGAGTTTGTTAGGAGGTTAGATGTCACTTTCATGGTGACGTCAGCTAAGATGCTCAGTAGTTTGCAAGTGCCTATAAATAGATCAGTACTTTGTACTGTTCTATTAGCTCTTTTGCACAATCGTCTTCTTTGCACGAACAAACAACTGAGCTCTGGCTGAGGGGGAGTTTGCATTCATTCATCAATCATTGTAATCGTTATTGAAATAAATTCAATCTTCCGATTCATTGTGTAAAGATGTTTGATCAAAGTATTACTCTCATTTGATTGTATGCAAAGTTTGTTTTCATCATAATTCCGCTGCACACTCTTCCATTTTCATTTTAATTACAAACACAAAATACAATCAGAATCAAACTCAGATCCAACAATATCTATTCTTGATAGTCAACTTGTTCAGCTCCCGGTAGTCGATACACATGCGAAAACTACCATCCTTCTTCTTAACAAACAAAACTGGAGCTCCCCAAGGCGAGATGCTTGGTCTGATAAATCCTTTGTCTAACAACCCTTGAAGTTGTGTCGACAACTCCTGCATCTCTGAAGGTGCAAGTCGATAGGGGGCCTTAGCTACAGGCGCGGCGCCTGGAACTAAGTCAATATGAAACTCGACTTGTCTTTGCGGCGGCAATCCTGGCAAGTCTTCTGGAAAGACTTCAGGATATTCCTTTACGACTGGGATGTCTTCTATCTTTGGTTAAGCGGCCTCCTTATCCACGATGTGTGCCAAGAAGGCAACACATCCCTTCTTCAAACACTTTCTAGCTTTCAGACAGCTAATGATCCTTAAGGGCGTATCGCGCTTTTCCCCATGGACCACAATCGTTTCTCCATCCGCCATTGAGATGCGAATGGTCTTCTCTTGACATACAATTTCGGCTCTGTTGCTTGACAACCAATCCATCCCTACTACCACGTCGAAGCTTCCCAACTCGACTGGCAGTTGATCCAGTGCAAACTCGCGTTCTCCCAGCTCTATCACACATCCTCTGATGACTTCATTTGTTTCAACTAGCTTTCCATTAGCCAGTTCAATTGAGCACGTTTAATTTACTAGCAGTTAACCCAAGCATATTCTTAAATTCTAGCGATATAAAACTATAGTCGCCACCAGTGTCAAATAGTACAGATGCAAAGCGTTGGTTTTATAGGGAACATACCAGTGACAACATTCGGGTCCTGGCGTGCTTCCCTTGCTCCAATGTTGAATACCCTTCCACGAGCTTGATTGAGTTTTGGGCATTCACGCTTGAAGTGCCCGATGTCTCCGCAGTTAAAACAACCTGGTCCTCGACCATTCCCATTACCATTTCCACCTTGATTGACGTTCGCTCCTCGGTTATCAGCATGATTCCTAGCATTCCCACGATTCCCATTCCCGCCATTTCCTCCCTGTTGGCGGTTTCCATTCCCATTTCCATATCCTCGTTGACCACCACGACCAGCACCAGTACCAACCCAGCATGTATTCTTCGAATGGCCCTCCTTCCCACAAGCCTCACATCTCCTCAATCTGCACTGGCCGAAATGATGGTACTGGCATGTATCACATTTGGGAAGAGCGCCCATATATCCTTTCCCTTTTTGTTCACTGCCAGTCTTTACTTCAGCTGGCGGGTTTGTATCTCTCCTCTTGCAGGCACTGCCAGTACTTTTCGTAAAGTTCGAGAACTTTCTATTGTTTTCTCCTGAGGTTTCGACAAGTGTCTCCTTTTTCTTTGGTTCAGAAATTGAAAACTTGTTTAACCGAATGGCTTCTTCTGTAAGCGCCACGCTGAGATCAATGGCTTCAGTAATTGTTGCAGGCTTTGAAGTGGTTACCATGCTCATAATCTGGGGTGCTAATTCCTAGATGAAACGCTCCACGCGTTTGAATTCAGGCGTGACCATGTATGGCACCACATGGGACAGATCATGAAACCTCTGAATATATTCAGTGATTTTTGGGCCGGCCATCTTTAGGTTCCAGAATTCTGTTTCCAGTTTTTGTATTTCGGCCCGTGAATAGTATTTCTTCCTCATGAGCTCCTTCAGCTCAGTCCATGTTAATGTATACGTCGCCGCCTCTCCCAGGGTCTGTACTTGCAGATTCCACCATGATAGAGCACCATCAAGAAAAATCCCAGAGATGTATGTAACTTGCTGATCAGGACCACACTTGTTCATCCTTAAAATAGAATCCATCTTTTCTGCCCATCTGACGAATGCAACAGCACCTCCAGTGCCGTCGTAATTTAAGGGCTTGCAATCCAGAAATTGTTTGTAGGTGCAGCCTGCACAGGCGATAGCATTTACAGATAGTATTAGCGACCGTGTAAGAAATATCCAAAAGTATCGTAATGTGTCTCAAGCGACTTGGACATTACCATTGGGTGGGTTGTTGTTGTTGTTCCTTGAGGAACCTCCGCTAGTCTCTGCGCGGGAGGCCTCATACTCTGCTATTGCTGCGGCAATTCGCTCCTAGAGTTCCGCCTCAGTAGTAGGCAGGCGTGTGTCTCGTCGTGGAGGCATCTTCTAAAAGATGATCATATTGGTCAGGTAATAGTAAGTATAGTAAATATGCATATATAATAACATCCATCAACCTCATAACACATAACATCCCACATAAACAAATAGTTCAACAAAGCATGTAGTGAGAACGTTGCCATTGAGCATTCATTTAATCATGACCACAATATAGTTTTACATGTTTTACAGTACATCATACATCAAAATAAGATCATAGGGTTACATCACCCCAAAATACAAGTCAGTCTACACAAATCATATACAAAAATGTGGTCTTCCAAAAGTCTTCATATGTTGGCCCAATTGCGACTCTCTCACCAAAATAATCTACCTGCACCAAACCAAAATATAGCTACGCTGATGGCGAAGGAGGAGGAGGAGGGAAGAAAATAAAACGGCGCAAATGCACCCAATCCTCCTCAAGTGCATGGATAACGCATAGCAAGTAAGCAATCTGCAGCTCAGGAGTGAGGAAGCGAACATCAGAAACAGGGGGTAGTGGAAGAGGAGCTGGTGGTGTAGCAAAAGGAGACTGACAACGACAAGGGGGAGGACGCGGAGTCCTCTCCAGCTCCCGGACTCAGCGGCTCAAAGCATCCTGCTGTAACTTCAGGGATATAAGTATGTCATCTGTGGTATATCCGGGTGATATGGATCTGACAGCGGCATAACATTGGGCGATTACCACAAAAATGGCTCGCCCATATATGCAAAAGCTGATGTAGTGTGAGGAAACTGAGACATGAATGGTACAGCTGACGACACAGGCGGGACAAAAGCAGGCTACTGTCTCGACGAACCCTCCCCAGGACGTGGTGGAGGAATGTCCTAGAGAAAAGTGATAGGAAGATCAGTGCGATGGATATCTGACACATGGGGAAAATGAGGGGCAACATCAATCGGTGAAGAGATGGGTGCATGAGAGGGAGTGACAGGTCTAACATATGGGGGATAATCTTCATCTTCGACCCACCCATTGAGGTGTCAGCATATCTTGGATCGATGTGGGTGGCAAACGGAGCATGGTCATCAAACATAAGGACTGGATCAGGTAATATCGGTGTAATAGCAGGTATCTCAGCAAAGATGGGGTCATGATCTGGCAATGGGACAGGGTCAGCTGGGGCTAGATCTAGATCAGCGGGTACAACAGGGGGCTGATCGATAGGAGCAATAGGAGCAACAGGAGCAACAGGAGCCTCGAATGGCTGCTCATCAGGAGCATGGTCCATCTCATGCTCGATGTCATCAGCAAGGTTAAAATCATGATCGGATGCGGCTGACATGGCCATATCAGAATCTGAGTCGGTGGGGTATCGCTGTAACCCCAGCGCGTGGAGAGTAGAAGATGCTACTGACTTGAAAGAGTCTGAACCAGACGAATCAGAAAGAACCTCCACCTCAGGAAGCTCAACGACAGGGACAATAGGGTCATCAACGGGAATATCAGCAGGTGGTATGTCGTCATCCGACACATAATCGAGAGGCAAATCCTCCATGGGAAATGCAGCGAGTGGAACAGGTGCAGGGATCTGCACGAGGGGTAGATCCCTATCAAGAATACCATCAGCGAGCTGAACATCGTCCCCGAAATCGGGCAAAGCAAAAGGCTGGAAATCGTCATCATCACTGCTGTCAGTATCAGATATATAAATCTCGGGATCTGTGGGCATCGGATCATCTGGATCTACTTCTATGGGGTCTAGTGTGCCAGAAACTCCACTCGAAGAAGACATGATGTCTGTAACAAACAATCATGACAATTGCACATATATCAACATATAATCAAATAAACATGTAATTCACAATAATGCAAGTAATCGTCCTAGTCTTCCCCAGACTATCCCACCCAATCTCTTAGACTAAACTCCTTGGTCTCTAAGACCAACTCCCTGGTCTCTAAGACCAACTTTCCCAGTCTCTAAGACTAAATCCCTAGTCTCTAAGACTAAACCTCCCCAGCCTCTATGGCTAAACCTCCCCAGCCTCTAAGGCTGAACTCCCCAGCCTCTAAGGCCGAACTCCCTCAGTCTCTAAGACTGAACTCCCTCAGTCTCTAAGACTGAAATATAAATTAAGAAATATGCATTTGTGCCTTTTGTTTGTAAAATGTTTGTGCCCTGGATCTGGATGTTTAGTGTATGCAATGTAAAAATGTTTGAAAACATTTTCGTGAGAGCCCTAGTGATCATAGTCTAGACTCGAGAAAGAACCCTAGTTTGCTATGATCGAGGCTCTGATACCAAGCTGTCACACCCTGGCTTTTGCGGAAGCGTGGATTATTTTGGTGTGACTTCTTAATACCATAGCAACAATCATAACAATGCTATATGAAAATAAAACACAAGATGTTCATCCATTCATTAAGTTTAATAATACCACAACATCATTGTTTGAAAATGTCGACACTTAAGATAAATTACAAACCATACTTGTTTAATTCGTGTTCATATGACACAACACAAGACCTTAAATAATACAAGGTTTGGAGACATGTGCCATCCAGGTAAGGGTTACACCTCCCAAATCCTACAACCTTGGATGACATCTTTATTTAGCGCTGCTTAACACGCATGCAGACACTTGCCAGACCCCTTACTTTCCTGAAATACATGTAGTTTGAAAAATCAACAAAAGTTGTGCGAGTTCATGTGTAAGTGAGTATGTATAAACCTTTAAAGTATGTATGTATGTATGTATAAAAGTCCCTGGTATGTAGCAATTTAAGGAAAAAGAGATCACCAATGGGTTGCAAAGCCACTGGTATGTGTGAAATGGTGCAGGAAGTACTCAAACCTAGAAAATTTGTACCGGGCTTCCGGCTGGAAGACATAGTCACCACTATGGGCTGCCCCGGCCTCACAGGTGTGGGCTCGCTACACCCAAATAGATCTATCACTCATTTCCCTCAGTCCTACAACGAGGATTAATGGCCTTAAGTGTTGTACCCACCACTCACATGATCTAAGTAGTAACCCTCTTTAAGCTAACCATACCATGTATAAAAATGTCTGTAGTAATTGTAACATGTATTCCACCCCCGAAGTATAAAACTGAAAACCGTTAAGAGAAAAGGGGGACATGAACTCACTGTAGTGCATCTCCTGAATCGTATCGTCAACTCAAACTTGGTCCGCTACACGACAACCTACAACGTACTAATGTCTATTAGACGAACGGGCCGTGCCTTGCTTTTGTATTTATGGGTTTGAGTTACGTTACTTTGATATTACTCCAAGTTGTAACTTCTTGTTAAAATAATAATAATTTTTTTAACTTAAATTTTGCTTTTAGGAATAATAGTTAGGCAACTATTTCGTATCCATACTTCTCAAGTATTTTAACTTCCGTATTTCCTTCCCAAGGATGGGGGTATTTATAAATGTACATTTGTAGTTTCGAAAAATATACTTTAAGTCCCATTTAGGAAAAATATATTTAACTTATTTGTCCAAAATAACGTATTCCCAAAATATATGTATTTCTCCCAAAAATAATATATTTTCACTTCTTTAGTTTCCAAAATAATATTTTACCAAAAATATATTTGTAAGAGTATTTTTTGGAATAATTCATAAGTTACGTTTTCTTGCTCGCTTTCACAATAATTTACATGTAACTTAAATATTTTATTCCTTGATATTTTTGGTATTATTTTGGAGTTGTAATTTTCCATGGTAGTTATTAAGTAATATTATTTTACTTTAAAATAATATAACTAGCTCATAAAATATACAAATATTCACCCAAGTGTCTAGTAAAAAAATATATATATTCTAAATATATATATTTATCCAGTTTTATCTATAAAATCAACCTCCGATACTTTATATTTTGTTACAAAAATTATGGCGAAGTTTATTTTAAAAAGCAAAGTCAAAAATATACTTGTAAACACTTATTAGAAAAATATTTTCTAAGTGTCGGATTTTTAGAAAATTTCGCCAGAGTTTCCTTTGTAAATGGAGGTGTCCATGCTTATAAGCATATCATTTTCTTTTCAAAATTTCATTCAACAAACATCAATCAACATTATACAATTTTTACTTTAAAATTTTGTTAAAAACAAGCATTAATTTCTACATCATGAACTTGAAAGTTTATAAAATTTTGTAGTAAGTCTTGTTACCCTTTAAAATGTGTTTACTTCTTTAAAATCTTCATTTTTAAAGGAGTTGTTTGTTTACAACTTCCAAACATATTTTCTAAAAACATCTCTTCATGAAACCTTCTTGTTTCACAAGTGTTCTTACACTTGTTTAACCATTAAAAACACGATTTGTTTACGTAAGAACCAAGATTTGATGGAACTTATATTTTAAACTTGGTTTCTTTAAAAATCATCCATAAATATTTAGATCTATGTGTTTAACAACTTACTTTGTTCATTACTTTTCAAGAAAACTAAGTGTTCTTTCAAGTTCATGATCTTCATGTGGATGATCTATCATCCTACAACAATTTCCTTTCTTACATCTTGCTAGGTTATGATTTTAATCATGATCTAGCAAGATCTTATGATGTTCAACATCATTTCTACCAACAATCAAAGATCAACAAGCATAACAACTTATATTCATCAAGATATCTTCATCTAGCAAGCTTATGTTCATGTTTTCTTCATATGATTCATTAGTGTTCTTAATGTTTTTTATCATGATTCATCATTAACCACTTAAAATAGATGTGAAATAGATAGATCAAGGTTCTTACCACTAGCACAAGGCTAGGGATGAATCAAAGATGAAGATGATGAAGAACAAGTTGGATAAAAGCTCTAGGAAGTGGTCCTTCAAGCTCCAATGCTTCCTAGCTTCTCAATCTTGCTTCTTGCACCTTAGGATCACTAGAGATTGAATGATTAAGGCTTGAAGATGATGGTGATGGTGGTGGTGGCTCATGGCCGAACTAGAGGGAGAGAGGAGAGAGGAGTTTGAGTGTGAAATGTGTTGAATGAGAAGTTGTTATGTCTTAAGGTTCTTAAGTAATGATCCTCCAACTCTTGTATATCCTTTGTGTAATGTGTTTCAAGAGAGCCAACATGATCAAATAAACAATTCAAATAAAATCTAAGAGTGGGGCCACTCCATAACCGGTTTAGGGGGGGGGGGTTGGTTTAGTTAGTTTGTAATGGTAGGTTAGGGAAATTAGTTAGATTTCAAGTGTATGTTTAGGTGTTTTAGTTAATATGATATTATATAGTGTGTTATGATGCTCGGGGACCATAACTAGCTTAGTAAAAGTGAAACAATGTGTTTAACAATTTTTTGTGTTCCAGGTAATGTCCGGTTGTTCGGTTGGGTACCATTCCGTTAAAGTGCTAAGTTATGTCGTATAGTGTCCTTTATGTAACTTTTAGTGACACCTTTAATTCCCGACACTTAGGAAAGTATACAGGACCATTTTGCCATATTTTTGCAAGTGACTAGCATGATTAAATGCTGAATTTTGTTTAAAAGTGCAGAATTTTGCAGTTGGAGTGGGTTTTTGGCACTTTCCGGCACCTAAACTATCACCTGGTGACGCAGTTTTATGGTCCTTACTTCCCTACACTCTACACTAGTGCAGTGCCTTGACTATGGCTCATACTGGGCCTCAATATATTGTTTGTCTATGTGCTGGCATTGTCAGCATGTCTCTGAGTTATCCGCTCACTGTGCTAACTGTGCTTTGTGCATCAAGTTTGTCACTAAAGGTTGTATGTAATAAATGGAGTGACAGTATGAATGTGATGCATATGTATGTATGATGCAAAAATCATAATGCAGTTTAATCCGTCAGTTGTAATCAAGCACCGTCATTAAGCACAAATTTAATATTAATTAATTGTACGGATACCTGTAATTGTGAGGGTTGTCACAGAGTTGCAGCCAAAGAAGGTTGATGACGGGATTATTGACACATCGAAAGAATTCACCGCAGAAAACCTGAAGCAAATGGCTGACAAAGTACTTGCAGCGAAAGAGCTAGAGTTAGTTTCTGAGTCTAGAACTGAGTCTAAAAGCAAGGTCAGTTCAAATAATTCAATCGATGAGTCAGGTAAGAAAGCTAAAACTGAGAATGACTGCAAAAATAGCATGAAAAACTGCAAGGTTTGTAGTACACTTTCTTACCTCAGCAGTAAAAAAACTGAAGAACAGACAGGAAGAGTCAGAAATGTTGAAAGTCAGATCTTGAGCCGTGACAAAATGCTAAAAGCTTCAAATGATCGATTAAATGATTTAAATGAGAAAATTGAAAATGATAAAATTGACGTAGAATGCATCAGGAAAGAAAATGAAAAATTGATTCATGAAAATCGTCAAATTTCAGAAAATTATGAGAAGCTAAAAAGAACGGTAAAAGATTCTGATGAAAGAATGGTAAAACAAACAAAGAAAATTTGCAACGGACCGGAGTTTTTAGGTCAAAAGAAGAGTAAATCAACCAACAATTGGATGAAATTGCTAAGTTGAAGCTTAAGTTTCAGGAAGCGAAGATTGAAAATGAACGCATAAATCTGAAACTCAACATTTACAACTCCGCAAGTTTTGTTCTTCAACATATCGTTCCTAAACCAATTGGGAAAAATAAAGCAGGCGAAGATGTATACTCGGATGGAACTCGGGTTGGGTATCATCAGGTTCCACCGCCAGTTTTAAATAATTTTTCAAAGAAAAAGTCCGGGTTGGTGAATGATGAAGAGACAAATGAAATTAAACTTCCAGAAACAATTGATGTCACATTTACTTCATCATCCGATGAAGACAGTGTCCAGACTGAAATTGTTAAAAGTATGGCTGAAAATGTTTTGAAATCTGAAAAAGATTCAACTGAGGATGAAGAATGTTTTCTGGATAAATACATTCCGAAATCAACATGCAAAAACAACTTAAATGAAGAACCTAATCTTGTGATGTACAAGATGTCAGGATCGGATAAGTTGTATTCGGATCTTGAATTTCCGTTGGAGAATGTGAATGTTGATAAACTGAAAAATGTGTTCAAGTTGGTTGAAATCGATGTTAATGAAATTGAAGGTTTGAAACGTTCTAATAGGTAGTTAACCTTTGAATAAGATAAAGCTTACTACAAAAAACCTGTTATACCACCGCGTTTTTCTAAAAACAATCAAAACAGATGGTCGGGTGGTTATCAGGGTGGTAAGAACAATCAAAGAAGGAATTTTCAAAACAAGAAGTTTGTCGAGAAAAAGGTGTTTGTAAAAAGCTCGAGTTCACTTTCCGAGCAAGAATCTGAACTTTTTTCAAAAACAAATGAAGAGTTTTTTGAAAAGAAGGTCTCACAGCCTCAGACTGAAGGAACAAGTCGGGTAGTTGACACTCGAACATGCTTCAAATGCAATCAAGTTGGACATATTGCACGAAAGTGCACCAACTTAAAGCCTAAGTCTGAAGTTGTTGAGAGACAGAAAAGGAAAGTTGATGCAAAAGAAAAAGTTCCAATGGTTGTTGAGAAGAAAGTTTTTAAAAATGAAAACACAAAATTCAAAACTGAACCTGTAAAGAATGTGGTAACTAAAAATGACAAGTTTTACACACGGGTTGCATCACCTCAACAAACATGGAAGCCAAAATCTGTGGAAAAGAAAACAAGTTCTCCAGAACCAAAGGTTTCAGTATCTTCAAAACAATCATCTTCTACCACACTGGTAAAGATGAATGTTCCTTTGGATTATTATGAGAATCTTGAAAAACAAAAATCTAAGGTTTCTGAAAAGAAGTATGTTCCAAAGAAAGAACAATCATCTGGTCAACCTCTTAAAAACGATTTCTTTTTATACAAAGAGGTTGAGATTGGGTCTGAAGAGAGTTTAAAAATGAATGATAAGAATTTTCCATCACTTTACACTACAAAAACTCACATCAACATCAAGCTACCTGAGTCAAAAGAGGCTTGGGCGGCATCAAAAACTAACTAAGTGTTTGTGATATGTGCAGGAGCTTCCAAGATCCGTTTCACGGTGGATTATCGATAGTGGAGCTTCTCGGCACATGACGGGGAAGAAAACCCTATTGTACGATGTTCGAGGGTTTAATGGTGGATATGTGGGATTTGCAGGCAATCAAGGTGGTCGAATAATTGGTGAAGGAACTTTATCGAATGGTATTGTCACGTTTGAAAGAGTAAACTACATCACCGAGCTTGAAAACAATCTTCTGAGTATCTCTCAAATTTGTGATCGTATGTATACAACGCACTTCACAGACAAAGAATGTTTGATTTTGAAACCAGGATTTGTTGTTCCCGAAGAATGGATTATCATGAGAGCACCAAGAGTCAATGATCTGTACGTGTTGGACATGAGCGTAGCTACTACTACCATGGGTCAGGCTCATTGTTTTATGTCAAGAGCAACGAAAAAGAATCACAATTGTGGCATCGAAAGATGGGCCATATTCACCTACGAAAAATGAATCACCTGGTGCACAACGACTTAGTAACTGGTGTTCATGTAAAAGGTTTTCATCTTGAGGGGGAGTGCATTAGTTGCATCAAAGGCAAGCAAAAGAAGAAGTCACATCCTCAAAAGAAATTTAATTCAGTCTCAAGACCGTTAGAGAGACTTCATATGGATCTTTTTGGTCCAGTGAATGTCAAAAGTATCACTGGTGATCTCTACTGTCTTGTAGTTACTGACGACTATTCAAGATTTTCGTGGGTATCATTTCTTAAGACAAAAGATGAGACTTTTGAAAGTTTGATGGCGTTGTTCAGAAAAATTGAAAACTTATACCAAACTCGAATCAGAAGAATCAGGAGTGATAACGGTACAGAGTTTAAGAACAACAAAATGGAAGAGTATTGTGATAAGAGAGGTATATTACAAGAATTTAGTGCTCCTTACACTCCACAGCAAAATGGAGTAGCAGAACGAAAGAACAGGACGCTAAATGAAACGGCCAGAACGATGCTTGCTGATTCAAAATTACCTGTTAATTTTTGGGCAGAAGCAGTGTCAGCCGCTTGCTATACACTCAACCGGGTTCTCACAGTGAAGAAATTCAACAAAACGTGTTTTGAGCTAATCAACAACCGCAAACCGAACCTGAAGTATCTTGAACCGTTTGGGTCTCCCTACACAGTTCTAGAACCTTTTGGAAAATTTGGTCCAAAGAGCATCGAATGAATATTCGTGGGATACTCAAGCTCACTGAAACGAGTCTTTGTTCCAAGCTTGAAGCGGATTATTGAAGCACATAATGTTGAATGTCAAGGTTACACAATGCCACCACAGAATCCCGACGATTCATGGCGTTTTCACTATGATACTTTGTGGGATTCGTTTGACATGGAAGAAGAACCAGAGTTCTTTGATGAATTGGATATTCTGAGAGAGTATGAGTCATCACAAGAAAGGTTTCCAACTGAGTATTCTAGACGTCAACGGCAAACTTCAAATGATGATGAAGCCGGTCCAAGCAATGCTGGAGAACATAATGATATTCAACAATCTTCAGAACAAGAAAATGCTCCTGACAATCAGACGGTAGTCAACGATAATCAGGAATCTGATGATAGACCAATATTCGATCGTGGTGATTTAGATTCTGAGGGGGAGCAAGTCCATATTTCAAGTCAAACAAATCCAGTCGGTGAACACGATGCAAATCAAAATGTTACAAATTTGGAAGGCGAGGTAGATGTTCCAGGCGAGGTGATGCCGAGAACTCTTTCATACCATCCTGAAGAATTGATTATCGGAGAATTACAATCAGGCGTCCGCACTAGACGACAAATTGACCAAGGGCTTACTTGTTTTTATTCTACAGTTGCTCCTTTATAAACAGAGTTTTCACTAAGTTGTTTTATTTCGCATATTGAACCGCGAACATACAAGGAGGCACTTACTGAAGATTCTTGGGTCAACGCTATGCAAGAAGAGTTGAGTCAATTCGAGAAGTTGGGGGTGTGGAAGTTAGTAGACTTGCCTGATGGTCACAGGAAGATCAACACAAAGTGGGTGTTTAAATGCAAGAGAGACGATCGAGGGGTTATTATTCGCAATAAAGCTCGACTCGTATTCCAGGGTTTCAGTCAGCAGGAGGGTATAGATTTCACCGAAGTGTATGCTCCCGTCGCTAGACTTGAAGCGATTAGAATCTTCTTAGCATTTGCTTCGTGGAAGGGATTTAAAGTCTTTCAGCTAGATGTTAAATCGGCTTTTCTCTACGGGAAGGTAAAAGAGGAGGTATATGTCGGACAGCCACCGGGCTTCACCGACCCAATCCACAAAGACAAGGTTTATTTACTGGATAAAGCGTTGTATGGTTTACACCAGGCTCCGAGAGCCTGGTACAAGACATTATCTCAACACCTGCTTGCCAACAGCTTTATCAGAGGAAAAGTGGATGCCACTCTCTTCACCAAAGAAGTCGATGGTCATCTTTTGATTGTTCAGATATACGTGGACGACATCATATTTGGGTCAACAAATGAAGATTTGTGCAAAGATTTTGAAAAAGTTATGAAGTAAAAATTTGAAATGTCATCGATGGGTGAGATGAAATTCTTTTTAGGTCTTCAGGTTGAACAATTGCCTAAAGGAATATTCATACATCAGACGAAGTACGTTCATGATATCTTAGAGAAATTTGGGATGTCAGGGACTACTCCAGCTTCCACCCCGTTAGCAACGAACCATGGGATAAACCCTGATCTCACCGGAGAGAAGGTAGATGAAACGATGTACCGTTCCATAATCGGTTCGCTAATGTATTTGACAGCTTCAAGACCCGATATCATGTATCCTACCTGCCTCGCAGCACGATTTCAGTCAAACCCGAGAACTTCGCATATGGTAATTGTGAAACGGATATTGCGCTACCTGAAAGGAACTCCATCATTGGGGCTGTGGTATCCAAAAGAAGGCGATTTCACGCTCGAAGGTTATTCCGATTCCAACTTCGGATGCTGCAAAGTTAACGCTAAGTCAAAAACTTCGGGTTGTCAGTTTTTTGGACCACGTTTGGTCACCTAGCAATGTAAGAAGCAGACCTCTGTAGCTTTATCCACATATGAAGCTGAATATGTATCTGCTAGCAGCTGCTGTTCTCAGATCTTGTGGATCCAGCAACAGACGCGCGACTACGGTTTGCAATTTCTTACTACCCCTATCTTTGTTGATAATGAGGCAGCGATAAATATCACGAAAAATCTTGTCCATCACGCTAAAACGAAACACATTGAAATTCGTCATCACTTCATTCGAGATTGTTTCGAGAAGAAGTTGATACAAATTGAGAAAATCCACACTGACGAGCAAAAAGCTGATTTACATACCAAAGCGTTTGATAAAACTCGTTTTAAATATCTTTTAAAATTGAACGGTATGAAGCTTTTATCGGTTTCGGATGAAATTCTTGGCGTTGATGAAGGTACCACTGTAGATGATGTTGAAAAGCAATCTGCAATGGTTTGTCGATTTTTTACTTGTTTTGGTATTTAGGGGGAGTTAGGTTATTTTCAGAAAATAGAAAAACAGTAAAAATTCAAAAATACAAAAACATGAGATATTTCAAAATCCAAAAACAATAGAAAATTGAAAAAGAGCTTGTGTAAAAAGGGAAAATGATAGTACATCGTCTAGACAGTTACAGTATGCTAAAGAATTGTAATGTGTAAAAGTCTTAAACAGTCTCGCTGATGATGTGCCGATAGGTTTTTACACATTTAGTAGGTTTGTTCGGGATATAAACCTAAATCATCACTTGCTTATTTCGTGGGGAACATCTCTCGGATATATAGGTAACCCCCCTAAAATCCTGTTTGAAAGACTCTATTTCTGACATACTAGGTCTTTGTACGTGATGATATCTGGGGTATTATACCAGGACTTATGATTTTGCAGAAGCAATAGCCTAGTCCTCGTATAATGCTCTGCACAGCTTTGATCTTAAAAGCTCACCCTCAGCATAGGAAATGATGCTGCACAGCTTTGATCTCAAAAGCTCACCCTCAGCATAAAAAATGATGAAACATTGCAAAATGCTAATCATGTGCTGTTGAAATAAAAGATTCCCAAAGGGAACCCACCAAAAGAAGAGCCATCATCTCTCTGATTGAACGGAAGTTCTAGCCTGAGCTCTCATGGCCTCGCATTCACCCTATTACAGATATCATTAGTGTGCACTCACCTGTATGAATGAATATAGTAGTCTGGATACGGGAGTATATTCTGAGATGGTACACGCATATAAGTTAAGATCTTAAAATACTAAATTCGTATCCTGAACAGATTGAAATTTGTGTGAAAATTTAAGATGGATCAGTATATCGACAATCTAAGTGAATTGTTTAATTCTGAGTATGAAATAAAAGCTTAACGGTACTTGTAGCTTGTCTGATAGCTGATATGATTCCCTAACACGCTCACCAAAAATATGTTTGTATATAGTTTACATTTACTGTATTTTCATTTTCTTGTTATCATTCAAAAATCCCAAAAAGATTTCATAGCTTTCTGGTCTAGAAATTTTCTTAAAAATCCAAAAAGATTTTTCATTTCTGCTTTATTTTGATCGACAAATCAAAGTGGAGAGCTGATCTTCAGATTCGCAGTTTGAAGCAGATGCAGGAAGTTTCTAAGCTGGAAGATGAGTTGGGAGCTTATTATGATTAATCCTGGAAAATGAAAAGTCAAAAACAAGTTCATTAAGTTGAAACTTGTAATTTTCAGAAAATGTTTGAAATATGTTGAATAAAAATTAGTTTTGTTTTGTGTCAGATCAACCAAGGTCATTAAGTTAAACTTTGTAGACAAATTAAGTATTCAGGGTCATTAACTTGGACCTGGAGACTTAAGTGGATGAATAAAAACTGATAAAAGTAACAAATGAAGTTAAGAGGCTTAACTGTCATAATTCTAATGTCATATTTCTGAGAAACAGGTAGAAACAGCAAAGCTTGATCCCCATGGTATCGATTGTACAAAGTTTGAACCAGAGTGTGATCCCAGCAGATTGAGAGGGGGAGTCTGAAGATGTAAAAGTCAAATACAGATTCTGGATCAACATTCAAAGGGGAGCTTGGAGGTTGTTATAACCAAGTTCAAATGCTAGCTGTTGCTGTTGATAGGAGAAGAGAAGGGATTGAAGAAGATTACAGTGTCAAATCAGTTTGGAAAGAGTATGAAGATAGATCAAGACCGAAGACAATCAAAGACTCGATCCTGAAAGACTTCGTCAACATCCAAGGGGGAGTCTTTTGGTGCACTAATGTCTGTTAACTTTGTCTTTATCGAGTCTTGTATCTAGATAGGATAGACCAGTGTTCAGTATTCTAGAATTTAGGGTTTGCATGTAAAAGGGTCATTTCGCACGAAATGAACAAGTCATTTCGTACGAAATGGTACAGAGCTATTTCGCACGAAATGAGCTATGTTGGTTTCGTACGAAATGCCCACTCTATAAATACCAAGCTTGCCAAGTCATTTGTAACTTTCCGATTTCAGAGCCGAGGTGCTGCCGATTTGTCAACAGATCTGTAAAAGCTTTGAAATCAATAAAAGAAGATAATTAGGGAGAATCAAGCTGTAATCACGTCTATATCATTGATTCCGCCTTTGATATTGATGTAAACTCTTCTCATTGACTCATTCGGGTCATACGATGATCCAACACATTCTCGTTTCTTGTCCCATCTTCCATAACTCTTAGCTTCCTCGTACTCTTTCTGCATTTCTTCTATTCTGTAATCTACAATACATCTTTCTCTGTATGTTTTCTCTTGCAGAATCTCTTCTTTCGTTCTCTCTTTCACCTCAACAACCAATGCACTTCTATCATCACTTATATAATCACCCCAATTAAACCCTTCGTCATCATGAACGATCTTGTGTTTGGCATGATCATGCACCGACACTAAAGCTTGTGATTTCTCTTTTGATGAACCTCCAACAATTCGCTTTAGACTTTCTCTGGATGTATGCTCACCGGTTTTATGATAAATTGCCTTTTTGTAGTAGTCATCATGGAATGGATTACCATGATCACCTACTTCACGGTTAACACACTCCCTTTTGAAGTGACCCTTCTGTTTACATCGAAAACATGTCACTTTTGACTTGTCAACCCCGAGTTTGGTGCTTAACAATCCTCCAAGTTCCTGTTTTCCTGTTATTTCCATGAAACGTTGTGCTCTACGAATGCCACTAGCCAAACACCATCTAATATCAATGAGTTCCATCTCCTCCGGTGTGACGACTGCCAAATTTGCATGCATCCGTACAATTTATTTAATCTTGATTAGTGCTTAATGACTGTGATGAATTACCATTAACTGCTTTCTGATTCCTGCATCATACTTACATGTGCATCACATTTCATACTATCACATTTTTTTTACATACAAACTTTAGTGACATAAACGATGCACAAAGCACAGTTAGCACCATTAACAGACAAACCAGAAAAATGCTGACGAAGTTCAGTACATAGACGGACAGTGTTTGAGACCCCGTATGAGCCAGAGACAAGGTACTACACTAGTATAGTGTGTAGGGAAGTAAGGATCACAAAACTGCTTCACTAGGTGATAGTTTAAGTGCCGAAAAGTGCCTAAAACTTACCTAAAGTACAGAATTCTACAGAAAATTCAGCAAATCAGCATTTAAATACATTAATATTATGCAGAAACATGATTAACTGGTCCAGAATACTTTCCTAAGTGTCGGGAATTAAAAGTGTCACAAAGGGGTACATAAAGAACACTAAACGAAATAGTTTAACACTTTAACGAACCGGTATCTAACCGAACAACCGGGCACTACCCGAAATATACTTGATCTTGCAAGATATCATGAGATTCAAATTGATTTGTTAGAAGATATGCCTTGTACTTTAGAGACATATTACCCTTTGGTTTATGTTAGAAGTTTATTTAAACCTAAGGTTCTTAACATCTTTCATTACCATCATCACCAACAAGCTTTCCTCCTCCCTCCCCCATTGCTCACGGCCGTAACCCCCTCCCCATATACCACCATCATTCAAACAACCCCTTCTAATTCCAAGCATACTCAAGGGTGTTAGAAGCAACATAAAGAAACTTGGTGGCTTTGGAGATTGAAGGACCTTCACTATTTGCTATTAACCACCTAGTTTATCATCTTCATCTTCTTGAGTTTCATCCCTAGCCTTGAGCTAGTAGTAAAATCTTCTACACACCCTTTTACATCTTGTTTAGTTGGTTAAAAGATAATATATGTTGCAAATCATGAAGAACACTAATGACCAAGAAGATGAACCTTCACATAAAGCTTAAAAACCATAAGAATACATATTGTTTAGTGTTGTTTTGCTTCTTGATGATTGGTTATTTGTGTTTATGATGTTAGACATCATATGAAACCTACTAGATTGTGATTAAACACATGATCTAGTAAGTTAAGGTGATGGTCTTGTGAAAGACCAAGATGATCATGCCCTATGTTTCACATGAACTTGAAAGTAAGAATGATTTGGGGTATAATGAAGTATGAACATGTTAGTGGTTTTGTACAAAAGTTATTTTAAACACAGTTTCCTCAAATAACCAAGTTCATTTACAAGATTTACCTAATCATAATTTTTAAAGAAACTAATCATGTTTTGAGGGTGAAAACAAAGCTAGTAAAGTGTATGTAACAAGAAAAATACAAGAAGATTGATTTTTGAAAAATCGTCATACAAGTTGTAAAAGACTAAATTTTACACAAATAAGATTTACAAACAAATAACCATATTTTTAAGGGTTACAAGACTTACTTAACAACATAGTAAGTTACAACAAGTTCTTATAAAAAGTTCAAGTTCATGTCGTTATATAAATTGCATAATTTTGGCACTTGGTGAGTGTTGAATAAATTGTTGATTGTTTGTGATGATTTTAAAAGAAAATGATATGCTTTGAAAGCATGGACACCTCCATTTTTAGGGGAAACTATGGCAAAATTTTTTAAAAATATAAACACTTAGAAAAATATTTTAAAATGAATGTTGCAAGAGTATTTTGATTATGAGCTTTCAATATAAACTTTGCCATAATTTTTGTTACAAAAATACAAATATTGGAGGTTGGATTTCATAAATAAAAATGGATAAATATGTATTTAGAACATATATATATATATATATATATATATATATATATTTATATTAAAGACATGTGTGTGAATGTTTGTATACTTTGTGAAATAGTTATATTATTTTAGGATTTGAAATAATATAACTTAACAAATACCAAGAATTTACAATCCAATATATTACCAAAAATCCTCTGGAATAAGTACACAAGTTACACACGTAATATTGGGAAAACCAATAATGTAACTTACAAAATATTCCGGAAAATACCATTATAAACGTATTTTTGGTAAATATTATTTTGGATACGAAAGAAATGAAAATATGATTTTTATTGTTGTTACAAAGTGTATCACATTTTCGAAAAGGAGAAAATATATTATTTTGGAAGTAAAAATATATTTTCTTAGTACATTTGGAAGATATATGATTTTTGGGAAAAAAATATATATTTTCTTGAAATACATTATTTTGGACAAAATAAGTTTATATATATTTTCTAAGTAAGACTTGAAAATATATTGTTTTGGAAATATATTGGGAATATATTGGCATATTTTTATTTGGAATAATACACCGGAATACAACGCCAATACGTGGCAAGTTATACAAATATAAGAATACGAAAATACATGGATGAGATACCCCCATCCTTGGGAAGGAAATACGAAAATAAAAACTTGTGAAGTATTATTACAAAAATAATGTTTAACAATTATTCCAAAAAAATTCAAGTTAAAATATTTATTATTTTAACAAATAATTATATAACTTGGAATAATGATGAAGACACTTGGAAACGTAACTCAATGGCACTAATTAGTACTAAGTCAAGGCACGACCCGCTCGTCTAATAAGACCATAGTACATTGTAGGTAGTCGTGTACACCAGAGGACACTTTGAGTTACAGGCAGATTCGAAGAACGCAAAACTGTGAGTTCATGTCCTCCTTTTTCTCTTAACTGTTTTCAGTTTTATAACTTCGGGGGTAAAATACATGTTACATACTGCTTACAAACAATTACAATGGTATGATTAGCTAAGGAAAGGTACTGCTAGATCACGTGAATGGGTAGGCGATTAACTTGAGACCATTAATCCTTGATAGATCTATTGGGTGTTGCGAGCCCCACCCATGGGCCTGCGAGTTGGCCGCATGTGGTGACTATGTCGTTCCGCCGGAGGAGCTGGTACGAAATACGCATACAGGTTTGAGTGCTTCCTATATCATGTCACACATATTAATGTATTGGCTACACATTAATCGATCTGTTTTTCCTTATTGCTTCATACCAGTTTACAAGTGTATACATACATATAAAGGTTTTCAAGGATGATTCGTGCACACATACTAAACACATGAACTCGCTCAACTTTTGTTGATGTTTTCAAACTACATGTATTTCAGGAAATTAAGTATGGATCTGGCGGGCGTTGGAGTTTCAAGTCATGTTAAGAATAAAGATGTCATCCATGGTCTTTGGGTTTAGTCAGTGTGTTTTATTCCTGGACGAGACACGTCTTCCAAATCTTAGTTACATCTAATATCTTTTGACGAGTCCTTAGTGAACTCATAAGTAATTTGTATGGTTTGTAAAAACTTGAATTTGAAGTCTACGTTTTAAAACAATGTTGTTATGTTTTAAACTCATTTAATTGATGAAAAATCTATGGTTTTATCATATAGTTGTTGTTATGATTGAATGCAATAATATTAAGAAAGTCACACCATAATCACGCTTCCGCAAAAGTCAGGGTGTGACATCCGGATCTATCTGGTCATAATCTTCTTTTGTCACCTCAGGATTTCCTATTCTCCCTGCTACCAGACTCTCGTAAGATTCCAAAATTGATGCTAAGAAACTCATTTGTTGTTTAGCAACATTGATGCTCATTGTTGGAGAATTTTTCAATTTTAGAGTAATGTTGCAGTGAATCTCATCGGGTTCTTCTGAGTTTGATGCTGTTGAAGATGAATGATAACCTAGATTGTAACTTGATGAGCTTTTCTGTGAATCTTTCGACATTCGACACTAAAAGTTGTACCAATTTTTGGTGATTGAATAGTCGAAGGTATGTTTCCCCTGTAGTAAAGACCCACATTTTGCTGATACGAAGAGTTGCTCATTTTGCTTTGTTTTTGCAACTCAAGCTCATGACTCTCAATCTTTTCTGTCAAAGTATCCAAAGTAATCGTATCAAACAATACATCATCTTTTAGAATAAAGACAAATGTTTGCCAATGATCAACACGTGATAAAGCTTCAATGATTTTGTCAATGATTTCTTCACGGGTTTTTGTTATCCCAAACCTGTCAAGTTCGATTTTAAGGTGACAAAATCTCTCAATCATTTGTCTCATAGTTTCACCTTTTATATAATCAAAAAATCAAATTCTTTTTTAAGCAATGATATTTTGTTCTTTTTAATCTGCTTTCCACCCTCAGCTTTCACTCGTAACGCTTCCCAGACAGTGATGACCCGTCGTGATTAAGCAATGCAAAAATGTTATCTCTGATCGATTGTTGTATTAACGCAATCATTCTTTGTTCATGAGAAAATGTCTTTTTATCATCATTTGATAATCTTTTAAGTGGAATTTCTTCATTTTTGTCATTTACTGGCCTACTATACTCGAATTCCATACAAAACCAACTCTCATGAGCATAAGCTTTTGCCCAGTTAATAAATCTTTCTTTCCACCAAGTATAATCTTCAATACTATTAAGTTTTGGTGGTTTTGTGTTAGTTCCATAAAAATTATCATGATTTATATTCTCAGTTATAGCTTTAGAAATGCTTTTTGGTACAACAGTCGTTGTCTAAGATGATTCAGAAATGAACATGTTGTAAAACTCTTCAGCCATGATAACCTGCAAACACACAATCAAACACTTGATTAAATTTGAAAATCAAACAATACAACACTTTATTCGTCCGGATGGCCGTTCTCCGGATGAACTGGTCCGGATGAGGTATGGTCCGGATGGACTATTTCCGGATGGACTAATCCGGATGAGCTTTTGGTCCGGATGAACAATGTGATCCAGATGGACAATCTAATCCGGATGGACTAATCCGGATGGACTATTTCTGGATGAACAACAATAAAGTCTATCCGTCCGGATGAAGAAACTGGTCTATATGAATGAACACTCTTGAACACGAACAACAATGTTCATCACTGATTTTAGATTGTTTTTGTTAGAATTTTGATCTGAAACTTTGTAGGGTTTGTTAAAACTGATTTTCGCACAACATACTGAAAATTTAGCCAATTTTAACTGTAAAAACTTCGTAAATTTGAGATTTTAAGTTCAAAAAGAAAATATAGAAGATGAGTAGAAGAGAATATGAGAAGAAGATGATGATTTTGGCTCTGAATCTGATGAAGAAACTTGAATCTTCGTGTCTTCAATCCGTATAATCAAACACCTGCTCTGATACCACTTGTGAATTCAGGATCTGGATCGATTCCTTGACCGTTGAATGCGTACGAACACATGAAATGTGCGAAATCCAATCACGTGTATGGATAGAACACGAAGACGTAATTATCAACGATTTCTATCAACTGAGATAACAATGTTTACACCACGAAATCAAACGGGCAGAGCTTCACCTCAAGAATACCCAAAAGTTACAAATGCCAAGACCCTAGACACCTATTTATAGGCATCCTCCATCCGAATGAACCTAGCAGGCGGATGGACTCCATCCAGACGGATGGGCCTCCATCCGGACGAATGGATTAACTTGAAAGATATCCGGATGAGCATATCCCATCCGTCCGAATGGACCTGTTGTCCATCCGTTCGGATGTGCTTCAACATAAAACAACTTTGTCTTTATCTCATTTCAGCACTGGTCTTGTGACATCTGATTCAGCTACGATACGTGATTGACGCAAGCGATAGACATATGCACTCACATAACCTTCCTTCCATCATCTTATCTACTATACTTGCGACACTTAATCTATTCCTAAAGACATCATTTCTTATCCTATCCCAACTAGTATGTCCATACATCCACCTAAGCATTCTCATCTCTGTTACCTCCAGCTTACGTGCTTGTGACTTTTGGGTAGCCCAACATTCTGTTCCGTATAACATAGAAGGTCTAACTACAACCCTATAAAACTTCTCTTTTAATTTAGCTGGGAACCTCTTGTCACACGGCTCTCCACCTACACCATTCAGCTTGGACGCGATGTGCTACATCACTATCTAACTCACCATCCCTTCGTATAAACGATCCTAAATACTTGAACTTAGTTGTCTATTGAACCCCTTGCCCCTTAAGAGTGATCTGAGTGTCCTCGACGTCGTCTGCACCACTGAAATCACAGTGAAGGTACTCGGTCTTAGAGCGACTAATCCGTAGACCTTTTCCCTCTAAAGCTACCCGCCAATTCTCTAACCTCGCATTCAGGCTTTGTTTATGCTTTGCAACTAACACAATGTCATCCGCAAAAAAGCAAGCACCAAGGGACTCTTTCTTGAATCGATTTAGACAACTTATCTAGAACAACCGCAAAAAGAAACGGGCTCAATGCAGACCCTTGGTGGAGTTCTACCTCTACACGGAAGAAATCAGTATCTCCTACTGGTGCTCAAACACTAGTAACCGACCTAGCATACATATCCCTAATTAAATCTATATATTTCCCTAAAACTCCTCTACCCTCTAAACTATCCCAAATCAGTTTACGTGGCACACTATCGTATGACTTTTCAAGATCAATGAAAACCATATGTAGATCTCGCCTCTTCTCCCTATACTTTTCCATCAATCTCCTTACAATATGAATCGCTTCCGTAGTTGACCGGCCTGGCTGTTGGTGCACAATGTCTATCGCCTACGTCATCAGTCTACGTCGTGTTAGTAGCTTGTAATAGGGTTGAAAGTGTAAAAGTTAAATTTATGTTTGTATGAAAGCCATTTCGTACGAAATGGACTTTGTATTGTCCATTTCGCACAAATTGGGCTTTGCCATTTCGTGCGAAATGGAATGTCCATTCCATGCGGAATGGAAAACCTATATATAGGTGTGTTGTGTTTTCCATTTGAAACGGTTCGGTGAAATCTCTCATGAAGTGCTGTCAAATTTTCTACATGTATTAACGTCTAATATCAATGGAAAACCAGTTTAAAGTGTATTGATATGTGCAAAATGCAACATATAAATTATATCAATTGTGGCATAAAACTAACCCTTTTTTAGTACTAATGTTGGAAAAAGTGTGCTTTTGTCTTCCTTTTGTATTTTCAGGATTAAATGAGCTCAAATTAACAAAAGAAGCAAAAACACAACAAAATCTAACATAAATACAAGAAAAGGAGCAAAAGTGGAATGCCCGACCCCTCAACAGCATCTTCCCAAGCAAAACCAAGAAAACAGAAGACTAAACACGCCACGTGCTCAGCGAGCAAGGGGCCGTGCCCAAGTAGCAGCAGAAAAGACAAACCTTTAGAAGCTTCTACTGCCCACCACGGGGCAGTGCCCAGTGGACACGGGGGCGTGGTCAGCTTCCTGCAGGCGCATTTATTGTAATTGCGAATTACAATTAATGAAGAGAGAGAGACAAGGATGGACACGGGGTCGTGCCCAGGGGGCACGGGGCCGTGCCCGAGCTTCTGTTCAGCCTATAAATAGGAGTGTTTGGAGCCATTTCAACTCATCCCTTGGCACACCACCTCTCTCACACTTCACCCACCACCCACCACCACCATAACACCATCATCCACCACCACCATCCATTGTCCATCATAGAGTGTGTGAGTCGTCTCGGGATCCAAGATTGATCGTAAGAGTTCTTGACAATCAAAGGCCATGTTTGCCTAAGTCTCTTACATCACTTGGTGAAGACAAGTGTTTAGTGTAATACCTTTTATTTTTAATCTTTTGCACTTTTTAATTGGTTTTGTATTAATGACTTTAATTACTAGTTTCTTATGTTGAAGGTGATTCCTCCTTATCGTTTGTCCGTGGTGTCTTGGCATTATTTTACTGTCTATATAAAATAAAAGATTTTCACCATTCATATCTCCACGGTCTATATGGAGGTTTGTTGGCTACCTGGTCGGGGGTTAAGGGAACGGTTTGGTAAGAGTCTTGCCATTGTTCAGTGTATAGATCCTGCAAAGAACCCGGGTCAAATTTAGTAGGACCTCCTTCAATACCCAAAGGTATTGGATTGCGGGGGTCCAAACTCTTTGATCCCCTCATAAGTTAAACTACTATTAAAACTTTAACCCAGCTACTTAGGACTGTATCCCTGCTGACTCAGACTACTTAGCTGAGGGTAATGTCACCTTCAAAAGAGGGGCCTACCACATTATGCATTAATAACTTAATTAATTATCTTTCAATAATCCGACCCTTTAGGATTGTATCCTTGCTGACTCAAACTACTGGGTTGAGGGTAACGTCGCCTTCAAAAGAGGGGCCTACTACAATAACGAAGATAATCTCTTAAACAAGTGCAAAAGTGCGAAAATAATCAAAGGTTACACTAACACACAAGTCGGATCCAAGTGATTCATCTTGTCTATCTATTTTTATTTTTATTTTTATTTTCAGCATTCTAGTTAGTTTTATTTTCTTAGTTTAAAAATCTTTTTCTAACATTTTGATTTGATTAGACGTTGAGGATAAACCGGTACTAAAAGCTCTTGTGTCCTTGGACGACTTCGGTATCTTACCAACACTATACTACGTCCACGATGGGTGCACTTGCCCATATGTGTGTTTAGTGTTAGTAAATATCGTGTTTTATAAATTTAAAACTTGGCTAAAAAGTGTAAAAGGGCTTAAAATACATACCTAAATTATATTACACCTAACGCACATCAGTATCTCTCTGCTTCTACTCACATTCTAACACTGATTCACAGTTACTAGATTGTTTCTGCCTTTCTAGTGACCTAGATTTGACTCAGACCGACTCATTTAGGTCGAATATCGATCCTACAAGTGGTATCAGAGCTCAGGATGAGTCAAATCGGCTGAATCAGTGCTTTGAATGGTTTGGAACTCTCTACTTCTACTCATTCTTGGATTTTTGAACAATTTCACGGACAAAATGGACTGAATTTTGAATATAACGTGTAAAACACCATTTTAATCAATCCTTCAAAGTTACAGACCTTAATTCGGACTAAAATCGATCAAAAAGTCTCAAAAACATCATTTCGTGTGAAAATGTTTCATTTTGTATGAAAATTGTGTCCAAATCGTACGAAATGAACTATTTCGTGTTAATTTTTTCCAAATCGCTTGAAAATTTTGTCCAATTCGCACGAATTGGACCATTTCGCTTGAAAATCCAAATTGTCTGATTATTTCGCATGAATTGAGGACCAGGTCGTGTGAAATTGCTTCATTTCGCACAAATTGGAAACTTTTTACTCATTTCGCATGAATTGACATTTCAATTCGTTTGAAATTGTTAGGTCGCTTGAAATATCATCTCGTTTGAAATCAATTCATTTGAAAACAGTCCATCTCGTTTGGGGTCCAATTCGTTTGAAAATCCAAATCGTGTGGAAGTCATTTCGTTTGAAAAGTGATTTTTTTTCAAAAACTTAGAAAATTTTTCAAAACTGTTTTCAAAGTTTAAAAATGGATAACCAAGAATTTTATAACACATTTTTCGGAGGAGGAATGACAGCATCTCAAACTCCAGCGAGTATTGTGCAGAACGTAAACATGGAAAACGAGCTTGGTACAATGCAAAAGCCACCAAAATTAATGAACATTGACGAATATTCAGGGTGGTCAGAGAGGTTTAAAACCTGGGTACCGGCAAATCATTTTGAGTGTTGGATGAAAATTGAGTCAAAGTATGTACCTCCGACGAATGGAGCGGGTATTGAGAAAACAATTGGCAGCTTAACTCCGCCTGAACAGGAAAGCTTTAAAGCCGAGAAGAAAATGATGAGTATCTTGCAGCAAGCAATCAAAGAAGATATTTTAGTTCTGCTACAACATCAGGATAACTCACAGTCTGTCTGGAATGCACTAAAAGTGAAGTTTCTTGGAAGTGTTTCGATGATAAAGAGCAAAACGGCATTGCTGAAAAAGGAATTTGATATTTTTACAGGTATCAAGGGTGAGTCAACAAAAGAGTTGATCGAGAGGTATTGTCATTTAGTTGTAGAGATGAAGTGTTTGAACATAACCAAAATAGATGAAGAGTGGGTTGACAAGTTGGTAGATACTTTACCATATGATGAGTGGGGCACATATTTGTTGGTTTTGAAAAATAACTTGAAATATGTTGGATTCAATCTAAGCACATTCATCGAGAAAATTGAATCGCATGAGCTTGAACTTAAAAATATTAGAAAAATAAAATCTTCTAATGTACAACAAGATGTTCAATTATACTACAAAGGAAGTTCATCAGCAACATCTACCCCAAGTCCAAAAATTCAGACAGCATTTAGTGCTGATTCTACATCTGAAGTTTCTTAAAGCACACCAAGCAACAGCTATTCACCATTTACAAGCTTCGAACCAAATCCTAAGGTTCAGAGTTCACAAGACCAAGCTTATACTCAAAGCTCTTCAGGGTTAAACAATCAAAGTCACGGTCAAGGGATTCAGTGCAATATAGTTGTAAACATCAAGAATGGTCAAGATTTTACAGAATCAGCAGCAAAACAGCATATAGCATTACTTGCTTCAGTACTTGAGTCCTATGAAAGTCTTGTTTCCGGGAAAATTGGAAATCCTGACATGACAAAAGAAGACTACGATCAGATCGATCCAGAGGAGTTGGAACTAATAGATATCAAATGGGGTATGGCAAGTCTTGTAAGAAGGGCACAAAGGTTCATAGAAATAACCGGACGAAACAGTCTCGCAGGACCTGATTGTAAGCTTGGATTTGACAAAGCGAAAGTTACGTGCTTCAAATGCAAAGAAAAAAGGCAGTTCAAGCGCGAGTGTCCAAACAGGGAAGTAAACAATCATCAGAATCCGTTCACAAATGACTATTACCGACAAGCAATCTATCACAAAAATAGTCAGCAACCATTCAATCCAAGACCTCAAATTGAAAACAAACTAGAAAAGGCTCTTTTGGTTAATCAGGATGATGAGAAGATTCCGGGAGGGTTTAGTTGGGATAAATGTGTTCCTGGTGAGGGTCTTGCTATGATGGCAGAGATTATTGAAGAATCAGAATGTGTTGTTGAAGCTGAGGAAGTCGGTGATGTGATGAGTGAAGAGAGTTTGGCAGAGCTTGAAGAGGCAGCAACAGAAGTTTATTATTATCAATCAGAACATGAGGTTATTGCAAATTCTTTTAAATCTATAATGCCTCCTAACATGTTTGATTCTTTTGCAGGCTTCTTCAGTGAACCAACAACAGGTTTCTGTCCACAATATGAAGTTGAAAAAGCTCCTATTCAAGAGATAATCGATGTTTCTAAAGAAATGAATGAAGAAACTCTGTAGGAGATAGCTGACAAAGCGCTGATGGTCAAGCTGAAAGAGGTAGACAAAACTCAAGAGTCAGTGTCTGTCGAAACGGAGTCTGTCAAAACAGAGTATGTCAAAACAGAGTCTGTCGAAACGGAGTCTGTCAAAACGGAGTCTGTCAAAACAGAGTCAATCGAAAAGGAGTCCGAGTTCAAATCAAAAAATCTGGATATCAAATCAGGAGAAAAATCAGAGTCTGAGTCTGACGGGTTTGGTAAACCAGAAATTAAAACTGATAAAGAAGAAAAGGGTTTTGAAAAGATTGATCCAATTCCTGAAACACCATGCGAAAACTATTTAAAACCCTGCATGGATTGTCTTGAAAAAGACAAACAGTTTCAAGAATTGAAGAAATATACTGACAACGTAAAATTTGATCTTAATGATGTGAAAGAAGCTTATGACACTTTATCACGTTCTATTAAAATGATTCAAACTGAGAGTTTAGAAAATGATAAAGCTACTAATTTGCTAAAAGCTACTGTCATGGAAAAACAGATGGAGATTAACATTCATCTGGACACAATCGCATCTTTGAAAAAGGAACTTGAATTAATGCGAATTGAAACAGAAAGAGTTGATAAGAAATTAATCAGTTATATTTCTTCATCTTATGTGATTGATCAGATTGTTCCGCAACAAACTGATGCTAAACCTGCTTTCAAAAATGTTCCACCCCCAATGTGGAATCATTATACACAGAAATATCCAGATGGGGTGGAAGCAGCTTTGAATCTCAAGTTGAGAACTGTGGAGAATGAGTTACCAGAAAACATTGATGTTACATTCTCTCCATCTGACACCGACAACGAGTCGCAAGTGACTAAAACTGTTGTTGACCAAGTGTTGGATGAAGAAAGTGATAACTCTTATTTCGGAACGGTTAAAACTCATTTGGAGAATTCCAATTCTGATTCTGAAGATGACGGGAACTTTCCTGATAAGTTCATACCAAAATCAGATAAAGTTGTGGATGATGATTCGATTATTGTGGTTTACACAATGACCGGAACTGACAAACTCTATACTGATTTTGAGTATCCAATTCAGAATGCAAAATTGGAAAATGTTGAAAAAGTGTTCAAGCTTGTGGAAATTGATATTTCAGAAGTTAACAACAACGCATTTCTATCAAAACCAAAAAAGTCTTTTGAGAAACAAGAACCAAACAACCCGAGAAAGAAAGAATGGGTGGGTAACAATGGTCATAACAAAAGACATGGTAACAATTTCAAAAAGAAAGGTGTCGGTTTTGAGAAGAAAATGGCTAAAAAGGAGGTTAAACCAAAAGAAAAGTTGAGTGATGTATTTGTTGCGGTTAAGAACACAGTTGCTGAAAAAGATTATATCTTTAGTCAGAAAGCAGTTGACAATTTCAATGCAGCCAAAAAGTTGAAAGATGAGACCAACATATCCACTTTTGTCGAATATGACAAAAGAATCTGTTATCGTTGCAATGAAATTGGTCACATGGCCAAACAATGTGTTAAGAGGATTGAAAAACCAGTTTTCCAGAAACCCAAACCTAAAATTTCAACTGATGTTAAGGGTAAAACACCGATGATTTCCCCCCATGTGTATTCTGAAACGCGGTGAATCTTTGAAGTCCAAGGACAAGCCAAAATCAACCTTTGAGATTGGTGAATCTTCAAAAACTCAAAAGACTTCAAAGGTTTATCAAAAAACAAAAACTTTTCAAAACCAATCATGGGTAGAAAAACCTAAACGCTCGTTTGAAGAAAAGAAAATAAAAAAGGATTAAAATCTGAATCAAAAGTTTTTGCAACCGATGTTGAGAACCTTAAGTTTTGAATTGGACAAATTGATTGAGTAATTCCCACCAATCAAGGAGGGAGATCTTAAATCAAAGTCAAAACCTGTTGTTCCAAATGTTGTCTTCAACATTCCAAAAGTTGACGTGTCTTATGACATTATATTTGGTAGTGTTCCAAATGTGAAAAAATCTTGGGCATCGTTGTTTAACTAAAATGTCTTTGATGTGTGCAGGGACTTCCGAGGTCGATCATCTCCAAGTGGATCATGGATAGCGGCGCCTCGAGGCATATGACTGGAATGTTAGCACTACTCTATGATGTTAAATCAATTAATGGAGGATATGTTGGCTTTGCTGGAACACAGGGAGGAAGAATCGTTGGTGAAGGAATTCTTACCAATGGAGTTGTAACGTTTGATAAAGTGAACTACATCGTTGAATAAGAAAACAATCTGTTGAGCATATCGCAGATTTGTGACAAGTCGTTCACAGTTCATTTTACAAAAAATGAGTGTTTGATCATTAAAACAGGTTTTAAAATTCCAGAAGATATGGTGTTGATGCGCGCTCCTCGTGAAAACGATTTGTATGTCCTAGACATGAGCGTCGCAACAACATCAGACAAAAAGGCACAATGTTTTGTAACTAAAACAAAAGCAACTGAAAAAGAATCAAGAATGTGGCATCGTAAGATGGGTCACATTCATGTGAGAAAAATGAATTTCTTAGTTCACAATGATCTTGTTGAAGGTGTTAATTTGAAAAATTTCCATCTGAATAATGATTGTGTAGAATGCAAAAAGGGGAGGCAAACGAAGAAGACACACCTAAAGAAGCTCTTGAACTCCATCAGACTACCGCTCGAAAGACTCCACATGGATCTTTTCGGACTGGTAAATATGAAGAGCGTAAGTAGAGATCTGTATTGTCTAGTGGTCACTAACGACTATACAAGATTTTCATGGGTGATGTGTCTCGAAAGAAAAGATGAAACGTTTGATTCATTAGTGATTTTATTCAAAAAGATGGAGACGCTGTACAAACTGCCGATCAGAAGAATTAGAAGCGACAACGGAACAGAGTTCAAAAATAACCGTATGCTTGAATTCTGCAATGACAAAGGCATTCTTCATGAATTCAACGCACCGTACACTCCACAACAAAACGGTGTCGCAGAACGAAAGAATCGCACACTGATCGAAACAACTCGAACTATGCTAGCTGATTCCAAATTGTCGATATTCTTTTGGAGTGAAGCAGTTGCTGTAGCATGTTACACGCTAAATCGTGTTCTTACAGTAAAGAAGTACAAGAAAACCTGCTTCGAATTACTTCATCGCTATAAACCAAATCTGAAATTCTTAGAACCTTTTAGATCACCATGCACATTTATTGATCCAGATGGTAAATTCGGTGCAAAAGTTAACGAAGGTTTTTTTGTAGGTTATGCAAGTCCACTGAAGAGAGTATTTGTTCCATGCTTGGGGAAGATTATACAGGTTCAGCATGTTGATTGTCAGAAGTTTACTGCTCCGGAACAACTTCCCGGAAACAGATTACTAGTTGAGTACGACAAACTCTAGGAGTCATTCCAGTTGCCGACTGAGCCAAGTGAGGAGGAACTGGCATTATTATACCAACAACAACAATCTATGTCACAAGAACAAGTGCCAAGACCGTTGGTAGCTTCTCCGCCCACCGTGGGTGCAAATGATCAGGAGGCCGGTCCAAGTGGAACTGCACACGAACCCCCAGAAGAACCAGCTCCAATATTTGATCAATCTGACGAATCAGAATCAGAAGCCGATCCGATTTTTGACGAGGAACCAAATATTGCAACGTCAGAAGCTGTTGATCACACAGGTGATCAGGACATTACAAATTTGCAATCGGAAGTGAGCGTACCTGACACAGTCATGCCAAGAACTTTGTCTTATCACCCTTCAGAACAAATCATTGGTGATCTTCACAGTGGCGTGAAAACGCGTGATCAAATCAACAAAGCCCTTACACGTTTTTATTCTTCTGTAGCTCCTTTACAGGAAGAATTCTCATTGAAATGTTTAATCTCACAGGTAGAACTGAGAACATACAAAGAAGCATTGACCGAAGAAGGTTGGGTAAATGCAATGCAGGAGGAGCTACTACAGTTTGAGAAGCTTGGAGTATGGAGATTGGTTGATCTACCGGAAAATCAAAAGCTGATCAAGACCAAGTGGGTCTTCAAGTGTAAACGGGATGATAGAGGGGTTATTGTGAGAAACAAAGCACGTTTGGTAGTCCAAGGTTTTAGTCAGCAAGAAGGCATCGACTTTACAGAAGTGTATGCGCCTGTTGCTCGACTCGAGGCAATTAGAACTTCCTGGCATTCGCGTCTTGGAAAGGATTCAAGGTCTACCAACTAGATGTCAATTCTGCATTCCTTTACGGAAAGATCAAAGAAGAAGTGTACGTCGGACAACCACCGGGGTTTACCGATCCAGTGCACAAAAACAAGGTGTACTTACTCGACAAAGCGTTATACGGACTACACCAGGCCCCGAGAGCCTGGTACGAGACGCTTTCTCAACATCTGCTGGCCAACGGGTTCATCAGAGGGACTGTCGATAGCACTTTGTTTACAAAAGAGGTTGCAGGACATCTACTCATCGTGCAGATTTACGTTGATGACATAATCTTCGGATCGACAAACGACGTGTTGGAAAATATGTGAATGATGTGTTAAAATGAGTTCGATGGGGGAGATGAAGTTCTTCCTAGGGCTTCAGGTTGAGCAACTGCCCGATAGAATCTTCATTCACCAAACAAAATATGTGAATGATGTGTTGGAAAAGTTCAACATGTCTGAATCAACTCCAACATCAACCCCCTTGGCTCAAAATCATGGGATATGTCCGGATGAAAGCGGTGAAAAGGTGGATGAGACGTACTATCGGTCGATCATTGGATCTTTAATGTATATGACTGCGTCACGCCCAGACATCATGTATCCAACTTGCCTATGCACCCGATATCAGTCTAGCCCGAGACAGTCACACATGACGATTGTGAAGAGAATTTTACGGTATCTTAAAGGCTGCCCAAGCACCAGCTTGTGGTATCCTAAATCTGGTGACTTTTCTCTTACAGGTTATGTAGACTCTGACTTCGGGAGCTGTAAATTGAATGCAAAATCCACAACTACAGGCTGTCAGTTCTTCGGAACTCGACTAGTCACTTGTCAGTGCAAGAAACAAACCACAGTCGCTCTCTCGACATGTGAGGTTGAATACGTTTCGGCGTCTAGCTGTTGCTCTCAGATCCTTTGGATCCAACAGCAAATGAGGGACTTTAGTTTGCAGTTCTTGGACACGCCAATCTATGTGGACAATGAGGCAGCTATAAACATAACTAAAAATCCGGTGCATCACTCTAAAACGAAACATATTGAAATTTGACATCATTTTATTCGAGATTGTTACGAGAAAAAATTGATTCGAATTGATCATATACACACCGATGATCAGAGAGCTGATTTTTACACAAAACCCTTTGATAAAACAAGATTTAACTATCTTTTAAAATTGAACGGGTTAAAAAATTTGTTTTCTGGGAGGGTTGTTGAGTGTGAAGCCGAGGAGGACGGCGATCAAAAGTGATCTGCGTCTTGTTGTCAAGTTTCTGTACAGTTTTATTTTCTGCTTTTGATAAAACCAAAAACACAAAAATATGTTTTTGATTTTAGGGGGAGAAAGTTTACAGAAAATACAAAAACACAATAAAATTTCAAAATCCAAAAACAATAGAAAACTGAAAAAGAGTTTGTGTAACAAAGGGAAATGATAGTACATCAGCTAGACAGTTGCAGTACGCTAAAGAAATGTATAGTTTAATTGTGTTAAGCAGTCTCGCTGATGATATGCCAATAGGTTTTTACACATTTAGTAAATTTGCTCAGGACACAAATCTAAATCATTTCTTGCTTATTACGTGGGGAACATCTCTCGGATATATAGGTAACCCCTGAAATCCTGTTTGAAAGACTCTATTTCTGATATACTAGGTCTTTGTACGTGATGATATCTGGGGTATTATACCAGGACTTCTGATTTTGCGGAAGCAATAGCCTAGTCCTCGTATAATATTCTGCACTGCTTTATTCATAAAGCCTCCCCTCAGCATAAAAAATGATGAAACATTGAAAAATGCTAATCATGTGCTGTTGAAAAGAAGATCCCCAAAGGGGACCCACCTAAAGTCGAGCCATCATCTCTCTGATTGAACGGAAGTTCTAGCCTGAGCTCTCATGGCTTCGCATTCACCCAATACAGATATCATTAGTGTGCACTCACCTGTAAGACTGAATATAGTGGTCTAGATACGGGAGTATATTCTGAGGTGGTACACGCGTATAAGTTAAGTCTTTAAAACACTAATTCGTATCCTAAACAGATTGAAATTTGTGTAAGAATTTAAATTGGATTAGTATATCGGCAATCATTGTGAATTGTTTAATGCTTAGAATGAAATCAAAGCTTAACGGTACTTGTATCTTGTCAACAGCTGATATGATCTCCTAACACGCTCATCAAAAATATGTGTGTACAATTTATTGTTTATCAAAATCCAAAAAGATTTCCTGTTTGTTTAGCAAAATATTATAAAATCCAAAAAGATTTCATTTTTCATCTTATTTTCGACAACGGACGTTGGGGATCTGATGATCAAAGTCTCATAGTGCTAAACAAGTTGGATCATGTGGGTTGGATAAGCAAAAGTTTGTGAAAAGGTGTTGGAAATTGCTCGAAATGTTTAAAAGTTCATTAATTTGAACTTAAATCTGTTTTAAAAAATCAGCAAGTTCATAAATTGGTTAGCCAAGGTCATTAACTTGGACTTGGCAGGCTAAATAGTTGACCAGGGTCATTAACTTGGACTTGGTTAACTGTGTGTGTGGTAAATAGTTAAAAATAATCAAAAAGATAAAAATTTGAAAATTTTGAAAAAATGAAATTTCATACGAAATGACCATTTCGTATGAAATGGCCAGATCGTTTCAATTGACCATTTCGTGTGAAATGGATACACTGCCTCAATTGTCCATTTCGCACGAAATGGACTTGTCTATATAAGGAACTCCCAAATCGGTTGAAACCATCATTTCCATCATTTTGCATCAAATATACCCGTCAAAGCGATTTCAAGCGAATTGAAGATTTCATCGATTTCAAGCCGAATTCTTGAGTGTTTGTTGTTCGAAATCTCTGTATAAGTTGGTTGGTACAACTTATAACATGGGAAAGGTGAGGATTAATGTCGATTTGAATCAGATCTATCTGAAATCAGTTGATCTTCGATGAACAGTCCTTTGAATCTAGATCTAGGGTTGAATAATGGTCAAAAATGAATAAGAAACATTTTAGTGTGTTCGGAATGTGTTATAGATTAGATCTAGGGCTTCAATTTGAACCAAATATCTTGAATTCGCATGAACTCGGTAGAACAGGAACTTCGAACTTAGATCTAGGATGATTTTGTGGATCAAAATGAAAATAAAACACATCCATGTACTCGGAATCTGTTATAGAACATATCTAGGGTTTCAATTTCATCATCAAATCATGTTTTAATCATCTGTAAAAATTACTGTTCATGAACTAGATTTCAAACGAAATGATAATACATTTCGTACGAAATGGCACATTGTTTAATATTTCCAAATCATGCGAAATGGCCATTTCGCTTGAAACACCATTTCGCTTGAAACACCATTTCGCTTGAAATAGCCATTTCGTTTGAGAGTCAAACCGTTTGAAGTTCAATTCGTTTGAAAGCCATTTCGTGTGAAGTATGTTTGTTTTGAAAATTGTTCAAAAGTGTTTAAAATTTTGATTATGTTTATGTTTCAGGTTTCAAATGTGTAGTTTGATCCGTCACACAACACTTGTTGTGTATACGATGAAAAGTTACCAAAGATGGATGTATTCAAAGATATTCTGGAATTCATGAAACGTCTACCGATCCAAAAGGCATTGACGAATCAACATAGTGTTTTCAGATCTCATATTGATCGTTTCTGGAAGAATGCTACGTATGATGAATAAAGTAAAGTGATAGCTTCAATTGTTAGCTTAAATGGTGAAGATAAAGAGATCGTCATCACAGAACAACTTGTCCGTGAAGTGTTAGATTTTCCGGATGATGAAAATTCACCGACGAAGTTTCCAGAGAGAATGGTTAAGGGATGTATGTTGAGGATGGGATATAGTGGTCCATTGAACAGTGCAAACTATTTGAAAGCATGTTTCTCAGTAGAAACGTAAAACAGAAAAGTTGTTTATTGAGATTACATTGTGAGAGCTTACATAGGGAAATATATAAAAAGAAATGTTACACTTAGGTACCACAAGAATACTAGGGTAAAATAATCAGTCCTAAATGTATATATTGTCTAACATTCCTCCGCAAGTTGAGGGCGGGGAACGACCTGCAACTTGGATCGTAAAACCAGAAATCTCTGAGAAGGCGGCGGCTTGGTGAAAACATCAGCGATCTGATCCGTTGTATATATGAATTGAACATTCAGTTTGCCTTGAGCTACTTTCTCTCGAACAAAGTGAAAATCAACTTCAACGTGTTTTGTTCTGGCATGGAAGACCGGATTCGCAGAGAGGTACGTAGCTCCAAGGTTGTCACACCACAATGTTGGTGAAGATTTAGGTGTGATGCCGAGTTCAGTGAGAAGAGCTTCAAGCCAGGTTAGTTCAGCAACTGTGTCTGCAAGGGCTTTGTATTCGGATTCGGTTGAAGACCTAGATACCGTTCTTTGTTTTCGAGCATTCCATGAAATGAGATTAGAACCGAAATATACTGCAAATCCCCCCGTAGACCGCCGATCATCTGGACATCCGGCCCAGTCTGCATCCGAATAGGCCTTTAGACCTGCTTGCCAATGAGAGTCGGTAAACGCATGAAGAGTCGAGGCCGAATCATGGCGAATGAACAAACCGAAATGGGAGGTGCCCTTGAGATAGCGCAAAATGCGTTTAACAGCCGACCAATGATTCTCGGTAGGTGCATGCATATATTGACAAACCTTGTTCACTGCATAGGTAATATCCGGCCGTGAGAGAGTAACGTATTGAAGAGCCCCTACCGTTTGAAGATATTTCGTGGGATCATTCAGTTGTGCACTATCACCGAGAGATAGAACCTGAGAGTTGCTCATTGGAGATGGGACCGGCTTACAATCAATGAGACCAACTTTAGTGATGAGCTCAGAGATGTACTTTCGTTGGGACAAAATTATATTTTTGCCATGGGGAACAATTTCAATTCCCAAGAAGTAATGAAGAGTCCCCAAATCTTTGATAGCAAAGGCCGAACTCAATTTAGCAATAACATCATTAATGGCCTGCGGATGGTTACCTGTCACAATGATGTCATCGACGTAGACAAGCACATAGAGAAGGAGCCCATTTCTTTTAAGAATAAAGAGAGAGGGATCGGTCTTGGACCCCATGAACCCGAAACTCTGAAGGGTTGAAGAGAGCCGATGAAACCAAGCTCGCAGTGCTTGTTTCAACCCATATAGGGACTTATGAAGAAGACACACGTGGTTTGGGCATGCCTTGTCCACAAACCCCGGAGGTTGTCGCATATACACAGTTTCCTCCAGATTGCCATGCAGAAATGCATTTTGAACATCCAACTGGCGCATAGGCCACTGGTTCATAACAGCCAAAGACAGAAGGACCCGTATGGTGGTAGCTTTAATAACGGGACTAAAGGTTTCTTGATAATCAATACCCGGTTGTTGTCGATATCCCTTTGCGACAAGGCGTGCTTTGTGACGAGTAACATTGCCATTTTCATCCTTTTTCAACCTGTAAACCCACTTTGAGTCAATAACATTAGTATCCTTGACATAGGGAACAAGAGACCATGTACCATTCTTGACAAGAGCTGAAAACTAAAACTCGTCATTCATAGCTTGACGCCACTCCGGAGACTTGTTAGCAACGGTAAAGGATGTTGGTTCAGAATCAGTGGAAGAACCAACAGAAGTATGATACGCGGACGGCGAGAAACGATCGGTAGGCTTGGGATTTGGTCGCAAATGGGCTGGGCCAGCCCTCGGTTGGGGCTGATTGGCAGCCGAAGAAGGCTGGGCAGCAGCTGAGTGGGCTGGAACAGAAGGAGTAGGGTCTGATTGAACAGTTTGGTTGGGTGTTGATGGCTGATTAGGAGGATTTTCAGGTGCCGGAGGTGAAACCGGTTGTGGGGAAGTTGGAGTCGAGGGTATGGGTGAAGCGGGAGGCTGTGGAGTGGAGTTTGTAGGGGTAGATAGTGGAACCGGTGATGGAAAAGTGGAAAAATAGGGGTCGGGAGTTGATTCAGTTTGAGATTGGGATTTTGGTTCACAAGGAAAACACTTTTCATTAAAACGAACATGACGAGCGATGTAAACTCGTTCAGTTGTGAGATCAAGACAACGATAACCATGATGAATGGGACTATAACCGAGGAAAAGGCACGGTGTGGACCGAAAATCCATTTTGTGAGAGTTATAAGGGCGAAGATACGGAAAGCATTGACACCCAAATACTCGTAAGAACGAGTAGTCCGGAGACCGTTGAAAGAGATGTTCATAAGGAGATTTGTGAGAGTAAGTGCGAGAAGGCATGCGATTAATGAGAAAGACCGCTGTTTCGAACGCAAAGTGCCAAAACCGTTGTGGAGCATAGGAATGGGCTAAAAGAGCTAGACCCGTTTCAACGACGTGTCGATGGCGACGTTCAACGATGCCGTTTTGCTCACTCGTGTGAGGGCATGAGCGTCGGTGAATAATACCGAGTGAGGAGAAGAATGGTGCCAAGTTTCGAAACTCACCACCCCAATCGGTTTGAACGTTTTTGAGTTTGGTGTTGAACTGACGCTGAGCCATGACAAGGAAGGATTTGAAAGTTTGGTAAACATCAGATTTTTGGGCAAGAGGGTAAAACCACATGTATCGCGTGTGATGATCAACACATAACATAAAATAACGATGGCCATTAAAAGAAAGAGTGGGAGCGGGTCCCCAAACATCACAATATATTAAATCCAAGATATTTTTACTATGAAAATTTGAATAATTTAAAGATAACCTAGAAGATTTCCCTAATTGACAGGGAGTACATAATGAAGGACAAAGTTTATTTGAAACAGGTAAATGAAAACTAGAAACAATAGAATGAAAAACACGAGCATGAGGATGTCCAAGTCGCTTGTGCCAGATGGTGGAAGATGCTTTGGTTGCAGTGAATGAAACATGTGGAAGGGACTTCAATTGAGGAAGGCGGAGTGAGTATAGACCACCATCACTTGGACCCGTGAGTAGGGTAGCACGTGTAGACTCGTCCGTCACAACAAAAAAAGACGAATGAAATTAAAAAAAGACATCATTTTCGTTACAAAATTGTTGAACAGATAAAAGGTTCTTTTTTATTTGAGGTACATGAAGAATATTAGATAAGTTGAGAGTTTTGTTTGGGGAATAAATTTTTGAAGAACCGATATGACAAATGGGAAGAGGGTTACCGTCGCCAACGTGAAGTGATTCGTTGCCAAAATATGCTTCAGAGTTGTCCAGGCTTGCTAAGTCTGGAGTAACATGACTGTTGGACCCCGTGTCAGGATGCCAAGATGCTGCAGATTGTGATCCAGCTTCAGAGAAGGCAGCATAGTTCGCCTGTGGTTGTGACCGACCGTTGGAAGAATTCGATTGATTTGGGCATTGAGCCGGGATATGACCGATGCCACACCTATTACAATGGCCATAGACAGTGTTTTGAGTCGAAGCCCACGAGAATTGGTGTGGCCGATTACTGCTACGAGTATCATCACGGTTGCTACCACGATAATTACCGCGGTTACCTCCACGATGGTTACCACGTCTATTTCCCCTATTAGAAAAATTCCGATTAGCATAGAAAGCTTGGGGCTGAGGATTAGGAGATACCAAAGGATTGAGTTGGAAACCGAGATTGGTAGCTAATTGTTGCAGAGTTTGAAGTTGCGATTGTTGCAGAACATTCGGCCTTAACAGTGGATCAGCCGCCGTGACTGCAGTGAAGGCCTGTGGGGCTGCAGTTGCAGTCCTGTGCATGAAGTCATAATCACTGAGGAGGCCGTGCAGTTCTACAAAAGTGACAGCAGGAACACGCGCCAGAGCAGAAGATTTAAAGCCATTGTATTCCGAACGAAGGCCAAAAATTGTTAACATGACTAGATCTTTATCTTTAACGGGTTCACCGATGTTGGCTAGGGCATTCGCGTACTGCTGAGCCCAAGCAAGATATGCAACAGGGGTTTCATCCCCTTTCATTTCAATTTTCAACAGCTGTGCTTTGAGTGTAAACTCCCTAGAAGGATTATTAGGTGCATACGCACGTGCGAGGGCAAGCCAAAGTTCTCGAGAAGTTGTACCTTGAACATGCTGAAAGGCGGCCTCTGAAATCGTGGAGATAATAATCATTCTAACGTGAGCATCGTTAGCAATCCAATAAAGATGGCTCGGATTGTCGACAGAAACGGTATCCGTTGTAGCAGCAGTTTTGGGTGGGGGGCATTTTATTGTGCCATCAATATAACCAAAAAGATTATTAGTAACAAGAAACGGTTCGATCATCGCTTTCCAAAACCCATAGTTGGTGGGTGAAAGAGTAAAGGCAAACTTATGAGAATTATGGGTTGTTTTCTCTGCAGTTGAGAAGGGAGTAATCATCGCCATCAGAGTGTTGTAGCAGCGATTTTGATAGCTGATCAGATTGGTTGAGGTTGATTTGGGTTATGACAGGAAAAAAAAAGGATGAAGAAGAAGGCTGCGATAGGTGTTTTTGGTTTTGTCGGCAGTTTAGGGTTTTAGTTTCTCTTGGCTCTGATACCAAGTAGAAACGTAAAACAGAAAAGTTGTTTATTGAGATTACATTGTGAGAGCTTACATAGGGAAATATATAAAAAGAAATGTTACACTTAGGTACCACAAGAATACTAGGGTAAAATAATCAGTCCTAAATGTATATATTGTCTAACATTCTCAAAGCCTTACAAATTTTTCATTCATTCAGTGGTTCACGCTCTTAGTCATAGAAAGGGTGGATATGATGTGATGAGAGATTACCAGATGTGTATGGTGACTGCGTTAGTGTTGAACAAAAAGTATAATTTTTCAAAAATCGTTTTCCATTACATGAAAGAAAACATTACATCAGGTAGTAAAACCTGGATATATCCGAGATTTGTACAAATGATGCTTGATCATGCTTATCCGGATCTAGTGAAAGATGAAGATAATGATTTATTGGTGTTGTATCACATGGATAACGAGACGTTGATCATATTATCCAGGTATCACAAAAATTGGCTAGAACCAAAAACAAAGGCAGAATTCTTTGGATTCATCAAGAGTGCAAATTACGAAGATCCAGATCCAGTTAATCATCTGAAGTGGAGAAATGACGAAGAAATGAAAGAAAAGAGTGCAGCAGATGAATTAACAAAGTTAGCAGAATTCAAAGTAACACGAAATAAGTGGTTTATGAAAGAAGTAAAAGAAAAGAAGAAAAGAGGAGGTAAGAGAACACCAAAAGTTCAACCAGAAGAAGGTTCATATTCACAACCGCAAAAGAAACGCAAGAAGAAAACTGTTGAAACAATGTTGGTCGATGAACCAGAAGTAGTTGAAACAGAAGCTGATGCTGAAAGAGATCAAGGTCGTTTATCTCCTAAATCTGAACATTTATTGAAGTCTCTTAATGAAAATTTTGAAGCTGAGAAAGCAGCTGGTGAGGAAGGTGATGATGAAGAAAAGAGCTCATCTGATTCAGAGGTTGATGAAACTGAGCGTTGGAAAAAAGTAATTTCTGATCCAAAAATTAAAGAAAAACAGAAGAAGAGAAAAAGGAGTGAAGATGACGATAAAGATGAAACGTATGTTCCGTCACCAGAGCATGTTCAAGAAATTCAAACACCACCTTCTGGAGGAAGGAAGAAATCTAACTCCAGGAAACGAGTCATTACTCCTACAACTCGAAGGTTGAAAATCTTGTTGAAATCAAAACCTATTCAGGAATCAAGTCAACCACCATCACCTCCACCACAAGCTGAACAACAACCATCACAACTACATCAATCACCACCTGAACTCAACCTAAATCACCACCACAACAACAATCACCTCCACCACATCAATCACCACCACAACAACCATCACCACCACATCAATCACCACCACAACAACCATCACCACCTCAATCACCATCACAACTTCATATTTCTACACCTACATATGAACAACCTGTTATAACTTCACCACACATGCTACAAACACCACCTACTTCACAACCACCAGTACAAACGACTCCTGGATCGTCCAGATTTAAAGATTTTCCTCATGTTCCAGAGAATATAGCTCTTGAAGATATTGGAGATTTTAACTTTGTAACTGATGATGTTGTGAAGAAGTTATAGAAAAAGGTGGAAGAGGTGATAGTGGAGAAAAAGAAGTTAGAAAAACGTGTCAAGACTGTTGAAGCTGAAAACTCATCTTTGTTGAAAAGGGTTGAAGCTGATCAAGCAGATATTGATATTCTTAAAGTTCGAATAGCAGAGCTAGAAGAAGAAAAAGCTCGAAGAGATGAACAAAATGAATACTTCAAGTTGAAGAACAAAGAATTGGAAGCCAACAATGCAAAGAAAGAACATAAAATGTATATGATGAATAAAGTATTGGAGAATTTGATTGGGAAGCCTGTTGAACAAAGATTTGAAGAGATCGAGCTTGATGAAGTCAGAGCACGACGTAAGGCTGCGATTGAAGCTGAAATGAAAAACAAAGGCAAAGGTGTTCCGATTGAAGGTGTTGCTGAAGTATCTGAAAGAGCAATTGTTGTGTCTGAACCAACAATAGATCCAGAAAAGTCTATTCTTGATCCTTGTCCAATATTGCCAGTTTCTAGTGAGCTTGACAATGATGATGAAGATGATGATGAAGATGATGAAGAAAATGATGATGAAATTCGAAAAGATGATGCAGATGATGTATATTCTGCAAGTAGTCATGATCATGATGATTGGAATGATGACGATGATCAAGGGTCTACATGTATAAAAGTTACTGATGCATCTCATGAAGAAAAGATTGACGAATATCTTCATGATGATGCTAATGAAGAACCTGAGAATGCTGGAAGTGAGGGGGAGCATGATGATACAAAGAATGTTGATGAAAGTGATGATCATGTTACAAGACTGATTCTACGTCTTGAACATGGTGTAGAGGAAGGTGAAATTCTGCACACTTACACTTTAGCCGAGATCGTAAAAATGACTCATGTTGATGAAAGTGAATTCAAGTTTGATTTTGAAGAAGAATTGAATAAGTTCGACATCAATCAGCAGCCTGAGTATCAGTATAAGTATGTGGAAGATGCTGATAATTACGACAGGGTCGAAGTGGAAGATTGTAGTGATGAAGAACAGTCTAAGAACGTTCATGTTGATACTTCCAACTTTCCGACGCTTGCAGAATTCTTTAGTCAGGCAAATGAAGATGAATTGCGAAGAAAGGTTGCTGAAAGCATCAAAAATAAAAGTTTTCAAGAAATGACAAAAGAAGAACGACTCGAAGAGAAAAAGAAATGGTTTAGAAAAGATACTAAGAGAAAGTTCAAAAGACCGCTGAAATACTACAAAAAAGACAGAGAAATTTCTCTTGGAGACATAATCAGTTGGGGGTATCTGCCGCAGGTGAATGCATATGCAATCCGAAGAGAATTTGGAGTTCAATATTTCGCATATATTCAAGACATAATGTCTCTGCCATGGTGGGACGTAGAAGAACTACCCAAGGTCAGAACATTATCGTATCCTGTCAGAACTCATGATATGCCTACCTGGGGTTTAATGAAGTTCGAAGCGTTTAACGAGTTCAAACACTGGAAGCCACACTATCCGAAGAAAGTGAAGAGGATAGATCCAGTGACCGGCATTGAAGAAATTATTTTGCAAATTAAGAAGCCAAGAGTGATAAAGAATATTCCACTGCCAAAGATGGAACAAGATTTTCACAAAGGGTTCTTATGTTGGGTATACAACTGCATGTCAACTGAAGCAGTGATCACATACAAAGTAGAGAATGAAGTCAGATACATTCACTTGTATGATCCTATGTGGATAGTCAACTGCTCAGCAAAAGATATCGAGTGTTTTTTTGTAAACAAGATTGGTTACAAAGCTGAAGACAAAGATCAGGCTTTACAGTTTCAGAAAGTGGCGACAATATGTTTTCAGAAAGGAATCAATTCAGAAAATACATGGTCGTCTAAGTGGAGAAAGACTGAGAAAGAATAGGCTCTGAAAGCTGAGAAAGAAAGGAAGGCACGTGAAGAAAAGGATAAGATTGCGAGATATACAGTTGTTCAAAGGCTTGCTGAAGAAGAAAAGAGAGCGGTTGAAGAGAATGAAAAGCTCAGAAAGTTGTTACTGAAGAAGCCTAAGCAAAGAGAAGAAAAATTCAAGTCTCTGTGAAGGAAGTGCTGAAGACAGGCTGACTGAAGACTACGGCAATATCCAAGGGGGAGTTTGTTGGTACACAATGTCTATCGCCTACGTCATCAGTCTAGGCCGTGTCAGTAGCTTGTAATAGGGGTTAAAGTGTAAAAAGTTAAGTTTATATGTTGTAATGACCATTTCGTACGAAATGGAGTTTGTTAGGCCAAGTCGCACGAAATGGACTTTGCCATTTCGTGTGAAATGGACTTGCGAACTCGGGCGAAATGGATTCCCTATAAATAGGGATGTTGTGTTTTCCATTTGATACGGTTCGGTGAAAGCTCTCACGAAGTGCTGTCAAATTCTTTGCATATATTACCGTCTAATATCAATGGAAAACCAGTTTAAAGTGTATTTCTCTGCTTCTACTCACATTCTAACACTGATTCACAGTTACTAGATTGTTTCCGCCTTTCTAGTGACCTAGATTTGACTCAGACCGACTCATTTAGGTCGAATATCGATCCTACACTGGCATGAAACCAAATTGGTTTATCGTAACTTGCGTTTCTCTTCTAAGTCTAATGTTAACAACCCTCTCCCATAATTTCATAGTATGGCATAACAACTTAATCCCTCTATAACTCCCACAACATTGAGCGTCTTCTTTGTTCTTATATAATGGGACTAGTGGACTACGATACTACTCCTCCACTGATCTGGCATATTCCCAGATTCAATAATACAATTAAACAGAATAGTTAGCCATTGAAATTTCAAATAATAATGTAAATTCGATTTTAAGATTTGGATCTTTTTGAACACTCATAATTTGTTATTCTACTCATTTGTTTGTTTACAAAAAGCACTTTAATAAATAAACATACCTAATAGTTGCTTCATTTTCACACAAACTCTATCCAACCTTTTCATTTCGTACTACCTTTTTCTTAATTAAACCAAAGTTTATAATAAACATTTTAAAATTCAGAATGGACGGCCTAATAATTATGAATTATAGGACCAAACATGCCACTTTAGCACACTCCATGGACTAAAAAATAATTATTTCTAATAAAAAATAAAATGATAATTTTTTTGTGGGTACCATAGATAATTTTAGTACAAACTAATTCAGATAAAGTTAACATTATTACTAAAAAAAATTAAAACCTAACAATAAGTACCACTTATTTGATTAATTAATTAATTAATTAATTTATTACCATTTATTTGATTAATTAATTAATTTATTAATTTATTATATCCAAATCTAGTAATTACCTAATTCCGTAACGTCAACTCTACATCTGTTTTAAGCCGGCTCGTAGTAACACCCAATCCGAATCCGCCACCTGGTAGTAATGACACAAACACTCGACGTGTCAATCTCTTATTCGCCCACGTCAGTATAGACTCCACGGTGGACTCCACGTCAGTAACGTGAATACCAATAACGAAGTCGCATATATAAACCCTACTCTTCACTCGTGATCTCACACACACTGTGTAGCAATGGCGATTCGGAGGTTAAACCCTAAATCTCTTTCATTTCTCTCTCTACTGCTACTGTTCTCGATCGCTTCTGCTAAAGTGTTCTTTGAGGAACGATTTGAAGGTAATTTATTGTTAATTGACGTTTTCAGATTGATTCTATTGAATGTAGTTATGTAAGTGATAATTTGTTGCTTTATTGAGTTGTTGTTGACTTTTTGTTAGTTCCGATCTGCGTACGGTGATCGGATCTGTTTTGTTTAGGTCAGATTGTTGATCGATGTCTGAAATTGTAGTTGATCGATGAGAATTTGTGATATAGATTTATGCGTCACTTAGATCGGATTGATTTTGGAATTGTTTTTAAATTGAAGCGATTTGATGTTAGTTTGATATGTTGATACTATGAAATAGTTGTTTTTAGTCGGAGGTTAAACCGTAAATCTCTCTCATTTCTTAATTTCTCGTTAATTGATGTTTACGGATTGCTTTGATTGAATGTAGGTAGTGATTTGTTGCGATGAGTCGTTGATGAAGTTGCGTTTGCTGATCTGAGTTAGGTTATTGTTAGGTTGTTCAGATTTGCCTACGATCCGGATCTGTTTCGGTTAGGTTAGATTGTTAATCGATGCGTAAAATTGTAGTTGTGGATGAGAATATGAGGTAGGTTGATATACGTGGAGATCGGCTTGATTTATGTTGTTTGCAATTGTTAATGGTGGTATTGTTACTAGACTTTTAAATAGAACTGGTTGTTCTCATGTTAGGATTATTTGTGAATAGATCTGTTTGTTTTTATATCATTGATCAGCTCAGTAGAGTGAATATCGGTCAACGATGACAATCATACACTATTACCTGATCATTTGTCAAACTTATTAAAAAAACTATCATCAGCAGATTCATATTTGGTAATGCATGTGTAAAATTTAGTGTTTCAGTTGAACTTTTATTGTGCTAATCTATCTATATAATTCAATGTTTTTCAACAGATGGATGGGAGAACAGGTGGGTTAAATCTGACTGGAAGAAAGATGAGAACATGGCAGGAGAGTGGAACTACACTTCTGGCAAATGGAATGGTGATGCCAATGATAAAGGTAACTCCTTTGCACATTTGGTTTTTGACTTATGAGTGGTCAACTTTCAAACGTAAATTTCTTATTATATGAACTATTGTCTTGTTCTTTGATTGTAGGTATTCAGACAAGTGAAGACTACAGGTTTTATGCCATTTCAGCTGAGTACCCTGAATTCAGCAACAAGGATAAGACACTAGTCTTCCAGTTTTCTGTCAAGCACGAGCAGAAGCTTGATTGCGGTGGCGGCTACATGAAACTGCTTAGCGGTGATGTGGACCAAAAGAAATTCGGTGGTGATACCCCATACAGGTTACTTACATATAAACTCTTGCTAAACAATGTTTCATATCTTTTTGCCTGTTATTATTGGTGTTGACTAATAATATGTTGACCGCAGCATCATGTTTGGACCTGATATCTGTGGGTATGCCACAAAGAAGGTTCATGCAATCCTCACATACAACGGGGAAAATAAGTTGATCAAGAAAGATGTTCCTTGTGAAACCGACCAGCTCTCGCATGTTTATACCTTTGTCCTCCGCCCCGATGCTACTTACAGTATCTTAATCGATAATGTTGAGAAGCAAACAGGAAGCTTGTACAGTGATTGGGATCTTCTCCCACCAAAGCAGATTAAGGACCCCGAGGCCAAAAAGGTACTTGAACGATATGGTGTAACATTAAGGGTCTGTTGTAGCTTGTAAATTGTAATACTAACTCAATTTCAAATTGTTTACTGCAGCCTGAAGATTGGGATGAGAAGGAGTTCATCCCTGACCCTGAAGACAAGAAACCTGAGGTAGTAAATGTTTAAAACCACGTATATGTTCTGGTTTTCTCCCACGGCCCAAATGGATTATGAAACTGACTGTTTTCTATGATTTCAGGGTTATGATGACATCCCAAAGGAGATCGCAGACCCAGATGCCAAAAAGGTATGCAATTTTTCATCATACAATCTGGATTTACACGAGTGTATTTTTTTTAAGTTCCTGATTTAAATGGGCTAAAATTTCAGCCAGAAGATTGGGACGATGAGGAAGATGGTGAATGGACTGTCCCGACTATTCCAAACCCCGAGTACAAGGGTCCATGGAAGGCAAAGGTTTGTAGATTTCGATATTTCCATTGCAGATCTATTATGTTAATCACTTGCTAATATTAAATAAGTTTGATATCTTATGACAGAAAATCAAGAACCCGAACTACAAAGGGAAGTGGAAGGCACCCATGATCGACAACCCAGGTATCTTTCCTTTCTGCTTTCAAGTCATTGCCGATGATGTTAGATCGTCTTTTAGTTTATATTAACAACAAATCTATCGTAAATGTAGATTTTAAGGATGACCCTGATCTGTATGTCTTCCCCAAGTTGAAGTATGTCGGCATAGAGCTGTGGCAGGTAATTGATAATTTCTTGATTGCACCAAGTGTGTGCAATTTGTCATCTCTGAGATTCAAATGCTTCTTTTTGTAGGTGAAATCTGGCACATTGTTTGACAATGTCTTGATCTGCGATGACCCTGAATACGCCAAACAAGTCGCAGAAGAAACATGGGGCAAACAAAAAGACGTAAGTTGCCTCAATATCGATTAAACTTATTTATTTTTGTTACCGTTTTGTTGTTCTGACCATGATTTCGCTTCTCTTAGGCTGAGAAGGCAGCATTTGAAGAGCTAGAAAAGAAGAGGGAAGAGGAGGTATGATTATTGCATGGTGTTGTGTTCAACATCTCATTGTTTTTTAGCCCATTTACTTATTAATGGGCCAATTATCACAGTTAAAGTGTAACTTTCAATTAACACAGTCTTAATAACAATTGTTTTGGGTGAACCCAACCCATACAGAAAGTTACTTGTTAATTAGCCCGGTTAACACGGTAAACGGGTTGAAACTCTTTCAAAAGTGTAATTCTATAACACAAAATCACATTCTATTAGAAACTTAAATTATTATTTAAATGTTAAAGAAGATAGAATTTTAGTAATACCTTTTTCTTCATTCTTTAACTTTCAACCTTTTATCCTTTCAGGAAACCAAGGATGACCCAGTTGATTCTGATGTATGTCTCTCTCTCTCTCTCTATATATATATATACACACACACACACACACACCCCCACACACCCACACACCCACACATAAACACTTTCTTTACAAATTGAACTGTGTTTCAGGCTGAGGATAATGATGATGCTGAGGCAGAAGAAGAGGATGAGGCCGAAGAAAGTGACGTCAAGGTAATGAAGCCTGATATAAGTTTTGAAAAATTGTTGCAACTAATCAAACATTTTTGATACTTTGTTTTTAATTTTTGTTTTAATTTGGAATTTTATGTGTGTGCAGGATGAGCTATAGAGAAGAGGGGTTGGAGTCTGAGAGCAGTTAGAATTTGAAGATTTTTTTTCTTATTTCAAGACTTCTAATTTGAAACCCTTTTTAATAGATAGATAATGAGAAATGTAATGCAGAATTTCTGCCCCTCATTTTAATTGCTTTCATTGGAAACTATTAAAAAGAAGTGGGAGTTTGTGTGTTTTTGTTACTATGGGTTGGTTTGGTTATAGGGTAAAACAGGATGTTTTGGTTTTAATGCCTTTTGGGTTGGTTTTTAGATTACAAGACATGTGTAGTGGTGATGCCCTACCTTGGCGTTTTGTGTTATGTGGTAGCCTAGTCAGTAACGAGGTATTATGGGACGTTTTCTTCTAAAATGGGTGTAGTGAAGATGTGGAGATTGTGGTGTAATAGAATTAAGTAAAAAATAAACCATAAAAATGTTATTGGACAAACCCTTTTGTTCGGTGGTTTTGCTCGATGCCTTGTAATTAAAAGTGCTACAGCCCAAAATCACCATATAACGCCCATGAGGGTGGAATCTAGGGCGTTTGGGGGCATTTATTTGTAAAAAAACGCCCAAAAATGGCACCACTACGGGTGGTCTACGAACATTCAGTGTGAGGGCGTTAAGCGAAATTGGCTGTCACGTATGGAAAGGGCCGCACTTACGGCATATTTGGATGAGCTTTTTCCATTTCTCTTTATTGACTTTTTAACATTCTTATCTCCTTTTTGGAAAACGGCATATTTGGATGAGCTTTTTCTATTTCTCTTTATTGACTTTTTAACCTTTTTATCTCCTTTTTGGAAAAGTCATAGCCAAGTGACTTTTTCATTTCTCTTTTTCAATGCCTGAAAAGCTTCTTTTCACCTTATTACTCAAACATCATTTCTTAAAAAACTCCTAATAAGCTCATCCAAACATGATGTTAGTGTTTAAAGAAAAAAAAACTAACTAATCACAAACCTTCTACCACAAACCACCAATCAACTCACGCAACATCACCAACTAATTTGCCCTACACGCCGGTGAAGTATCCCCTGCCCCACACACAACGCCGTGGAAAACGCCAAGCACGGGGTGGTTTTATGGGCATAGACTGGCCTCCACGCCATATTTCTACGCCCGCACCGTATGGTCTAAGCGGATGCATTGTGATAACTAAAAACTTATCGGTTTATAAAGGTCTAAATTAAAAAGAGTAACATGTTAATTTATAGGTAAATTTTTATATAACTCATATGCAGGGGCGGATTTAGCATTGTTCCATGGGTTTCCAGGAACCCATTCGATTCGAAGAAAATGAAAAAAAAAAAAATTAGTGTAAACCTTGTATGATTTGAGAAAAAATAATGAAAATTAGTGAAAAACTACCAAAAGTAACCCAGTGAAATCCGACCCTGGATCCGCCACTACTCATATGTTTTAGTAATTTAAACTATATGTAATTCAAACTTTGACTTGGTGCTTATGTATTGATAATTTTACCAATATTGTTTCTATTTTTTTCTTGATGCCAGGGACAAACGAACTTACTTCTCAATCTTTGTGGGTATGTAATTTATTGGTATCTCAATCTTTATTAGGGCAAACAAAGTTAGTTCTCTACTTGAATAGGATTGTCGTTAGCAATCAAAATTGTAGAATATCCAAACTGTTTAGGTTTACCTCCTTTATGAATTTTTTATAATAAAAAACAATTTTGCTTTTCACGACTAAGGAATTAGTGAATCCCAGTAATCGGTATTTTTATATGGGTTATAGAAGAGAGTTGATCGTATAGAAGCAACCAAAACATCAAATAGTAAGATTTGTGGCCGGTTTGGATTGATACATCCCCAAACCTGACTAAGAATAGTTAAAAAAAAACTGTTGAAGCTGACTGAACCGTCCAGCCAAACAATCAACTATTGTGGTTGGGAATATAGTTTGGTTCACCCAACAGTTTATGTTTGGAACTAGCCGCGTAAAGCGAACTGACCAAGATATTAATAAAAAAAAAGATGGATCCATTACAATTTAAATATAAAATTTATTTCACGCAAATGAACGTAACAATAATAGTACATACAGGTACTTTTAATTTTAATATGTACAGATTATAATCTAAGATTCTAACCGAGTTTGTCCTCTTATTTTTTTAACCTCTTTATTCATAAAAGGTAAAGCATCCAGTCCTATTTTCTGGGGGGTATGCGGAGGAATTTATCAAACTTTTAAGGGGTGATCGAGACTAAAAAAATACGCTACACTAATTTTTTTGGGGGCGACTGCCACCCAAACAAACCTAGCCGGTTTTGTTTGATTTACTTTATTCAAAACCGGCTGAAACGAAAATGTTAGTTCATGAAAGTTCAATTGTTTTAACTAAACATTATTATTACTTTTAATGAAAAATAACTTTTTCTTTATATATTAGATTTAAAACCTTTTGGGTTCACGTTCAGCCACATGGTTCAATAAATTATACGATATCTTACCTTCAAAGCAATGCACTAAACAAATCATGATTGAACAGATCCCAAGAACGAGAGATTTAAGTTACATGTTGCCTTCACCAATTTTGTAGTATATATCAGTTTTATAAGAGAAAGTGGTCTCATTTATTAACCTTATTTAAGTTACATGTTGCCGTCACGAAAGGTTGTTGTTAAAATGCGATTCATTTTTATATAATTCATACATCATATAAACATTCCTTGATTTATTTCATATGGGCCAGCCTGGTTTATGGGCTTATTGTTTGTAAGGGCTTATTGTTTTTCTAGGCTTATAAGGTTGTTTAGTGTGCAGTTCTGAAAGTGCAGGGGCTATGTGTAACTCTTAGCGATTAGGGTTTTGGATCATTATCTCGCACATCTGCATCTCATCTCACACCTACCACTCCTATTTCTCTCAGTCTGTTCAAGTTGTTACGAGTTGTTGATGATGTTAATGATCCAGTGTGGATCTTGTTTTTAGTTGTTGATCCTTCTTTGTGGATCTGTTGTTGCTGTTGATCCTGTGGATCTCTGTATTTGGTTGTATCGTTCTTGTTAATCAACTAATAATCATCAGTTGATTATTTCCTTGTATTGTTTGTGTCACACCCCAACCAATGACGGAAAAATCGGGGCGCGGCACTAAGCGTTTAAATTGCTCAAGAGTTTCCATAACACTAATAGTTTCAATATAGATTAATTAAATTCAATACATTGTCTAAAAGTCAATCACGATCAACCACCAAATAAAGTATCAAATTACATCAAAATTCAAATATCGTTCAAAATTCCTGATTTAACTAGGTGAGTTTCTAAGCAGTATCCTAGCTTGTTCCTTCCGCATCCAAACTTATCCGTCGTCTCTTGAATGATCTCAGGGCCAGTAAGTTGCTTGTCACCAATCTCATGCCAACTGAGAGGAGATCGGCACTTGTGACCGTATAAAGCTTCGAAACGAGCCATATGAATACTATAATGATAGCTGTTATTGTACGAGAACTCGATCAGTGGTAAATGTACATCCCAATTACCACCAAAGTCGATGACACAAGAACGAAGCATATCCTCTAGGGTCTGGATAGTGTGTTCGGTCTTTCCATCTGTTTGAGGATGAAAAGCCGTACTAAGATTCAAATGAGAACCCATAGTGGATTGAAACGTTTGCCAAAGACGGGAAGTGAAATGACCATCACGGTCAGAGATTATGTCAAGAGGTATGCCATGATGGCATATGATTTCATCAATATAGATTCGAGCCAGTTTCTCCACTTTATAATCTTCGCGAATGGAAGAAAGTGGGTTGATTTGGTCAAACGGTCAATGATTACCCATATACTATCATGACCGGTAGGTGTACGAGGTGGTTTAGTTATAAAGTCCATAGCGATGTTATCCCATTTCCAAACATGGATTTCAGGTTGTTCACGAAGATCTGAAGGACGTTGATGTTCAGCTTTCACCTTCGTGCAAGTAAGGCATTTCGAGACGTACACAACAATGTCCTTCTTCATACCAGGTCACCAATAAGTCATACGCAGATCATGGTACATCTTATCAACGTCAGGATGAATAGAGTAACGAGATTTGTGAGCCTCATTCATAATGAGCTCACGAAGATTATCACGATCTGGCACCCAGATGCGATTAAGATAGTATTGAAGTCCATCAGACTTTGTTTCGAGTTGATCAGCAGAAGCACCTCGTACTTCAACGATTAGACTACCTTCATTAGCTGACGAATACTGAGCTTTGCGGATACAAGCATGAAGATCGCTAGTGATCTGAGAACAGAGAATGCTACTCACATGAGTGTTACAACTAAGAGCATCGGCCACGACATTCGCTTTGCCAGGATGATAGCGAATCTCACAGTCGTAGTCGTTAAACAATTCCACCCAACATCTCTGTCGCATGTTCAGTTCCTTTTGGTTAAAGATATGTTGTAGGCTCCTATGGTCAGTAAAAACCACGCACTTAGTACTATATAGGTAGTGTCGCCAAATCTTTAACGCAAACACAACTGCACCAAGCTCCAGATCATGAGTAGTATAGTTTTCTCATGTATTTTGGGTTGTCGGGAGGCATAAGCGATATCCTTGTCCCGCTGCATGAGCACACAGCCCAAGCCACGGTTCGAGGCATCACAATATACCACGAAATCGTCATTCTCATCAGGGAGAGTAAGCACAGGAGCGTTACAAAGAAGATTCTTCAGAGTTAGAAAAGATTCCTCTTGCTCGGGACCCCAAGGAAAAGGCTTCTCTTTCTGAGTCAATGAAGTGAGAGGAACGACGATCTTTGAAAAGTACGAGATGAATCGACGGTAATAACCCGCCAATCCTAAGAAGGAACGAATCTCAGATGTAGATTTAGGCGTATTCCAGTTCTTCACAACTTCGATTTTAGAAGGGTCTAACATGTATACCTTGTTTACTAACAACGTGCCCGAGAAATTGTACTTCATCAATCCAAAACTCACACTTAGAAAACTTTGCGTATAAGCGTTCACCACGTAAAAGTTCTAACATAAGACGTAAATTTCGTTCATGATCAGCCCGAGTTTTCAAATAAATAAGAATATCATCAATAAAGACTATCACAAAATGATCCAGGTAAGGTTTACAAACACGATTTATAAGATCCATGAACACGGCGGGTGCGTTGGTCAAACCAAAAGGCATAACCACGAACTCGTAGTGTCCATAACGAGAGCGAAATGCGGTTTTGGGGATATCTTCTTCGAGAACACGGAGCTGATGATATCCAGATTGAAGGTTGATTTTCGAGAAAGAGGATGCGCCTTGTAGTTGGTTAAACAAATAATCGATACGAGGGAGAGGATAACAATTTTTAACGGTGAGTTTATTAAGCTACGGTAGTCGATGCACATATGAAACGAACCATCTTTCTTCTTGACGAATAACACAGGAGCACCCCACGGAGAGGTACTTGGACTTATAGAGCCTTTGTCGAGTAGTTCCTGCAGTTGGCTGGATAGTTCTTGCATCTCAGAGGGTGCAAGTCGGTACGGAGCCTTGGCGACATGAGTCGAACCCGGTATGAGATTAATGCGAAAGTCGACAGATCGAGGAGGAGGAAGACCAGAAAGATCTTCGGGAAAGACGTCAGGGAAATCACACACTACTGGAACATCGCTTACGCTCTTTCCCTTGCCCTTTTGTTCCACTATGTGGGCTAAGAAGGAAAAGTACTATTTACGTAAACACTTATTCGCTTAAGTGCATGACATCAACTTCAGTCCTTTAGAAGGTCGGTCTCCATAGACGTGCAAAGTTTCACCAGAAGGGAGAGGTAAACGAACGTACTTCTCGTGGTAAGCGATTTCGGCATGGTTCTTACGCAACCAATCCATGCCGATTATGATATCAAAACAACCCAATTGCATGGGTATGAGGTCAATAGCAAAGACGTGGTCGTTAAGAGTCAAGGAACAACCACTAAGAATAGAATCAACTAGAATAGAGTTACCATCGGTAATCTCAACAGAGAACGACTTAGGTAGTTTTCAGCGAGCACAGTTTAACAAAGATTCAAATTCTACGGACACAAAGCTTCTATCGGCACCAGTATCAAATAGTATCGAAGCGTAAAGATTATTGACGAGAAGCGTACCATTAACGACGTCATTATCGTTACGAGACTGATTTGCATTAATGTTGAACGCTCGTCCTTGAGCGGCTGGCTGTTGCTCCTGGTTCAACTGGGAACATTGGTTATGGAGATGAGTAGTGTCTCCACACTTGTAGCATGCGCGAACATTGTTGGCTGGTCTTGGGTTCTAAGGAGCTGGAAGAGCTGGCGGAGTAGGTTGAGCTTGCTGAGCTTGTTGGACCTGGTTGGTTTGGCGGCAGTAGGGAGTTGTGTGACCATAGCGATTGCAATTGGTACACAGACGGCAAGCAGAGTTGGCCGGATGATGAAAGTTTCAAGTAACACACTTGGGATGAACCCCAGTATATTGCCTCTTGTTTTTTTTTTCAGGAGCAGGAGGGTTTGGAGCAGCAGCAGAAGGCACAATTGCATTGCCTGCAGGGTTCGCATTCGCAGCAGGGACAATGGCATTGCAGCCAGAACCCTGAGATTTTCATTTCCTTTTCTTGTTGCCACTTGGTTGCTGAGTGATCTGGTTTACAGGTTTCGACGGGGCAGAGTTTCCAAACTGCTTATCACGAACACGGTTGTTCTTCAAACTAGCTGCAAGACGATAAACTTCCTCAATAGTGTCGAGCTGAGCTGTTTCAATCGAGTCACGCATGGCAGGAGGTAACCTATTAATGTACTTGGTTATCATGCGTTTCAGAGTGGAAACCAAGTGAGGCGCGATTATGCTGAGTTGTTTAAAACGGGTAGTGTAAGCCAAATTGTCATCTCCAACCTGCTTGAGGTGCCAGAACTCTTCCTCAAGCTTTAGCTGTTCATGGGGAGGGCAGAATTCGAGCATCATCAATTCTCGTACCTCAGGCCATGGAAGAGTATAAGCTTCTTCGTTAGACCGGATGTCTCTCTCATTGGACCACCACTCTAGAGCTCTGCCTTGAAACATGCCAGTTGCACTCCTGGTTTTTAAGTGTTCTGGTCACTCACTGTTGATGAAAGTAACTTCGATGCAGTCAAACCATTCATACATCGCAGTCACCCCATCACTGCCCGTGAAAGGCTTAGGGTTGCAAGAGACAAAGTGTTTGTAGTTGAATTTCACAGGCTTTGGTTTCTCCGCTTTAGAGTCAACATAGGAGGGAAGAGTGTTTGAACCCTGGATCTCAGAGACGATCTTGGGAACAATGCGTGCGATTTGGTCGGCCATAAAAGACATCATCTTTTTCTGAGTGTTGGCCTTTGACTTCTTGTGTGGGTTGGAGAGACGACTTGACGACATATAAAGAGTCAGGATAAGAATAGGGTTAGACTCGATCACAAAGTTTCGTCTAAGTATCATAGTTTCATGAAGACGTAAAATAGCATAAAGTTTCACACATGATCGTATAGAGGCTCAAGTTTCACACATCACAAAGCGTTCAACAAATTTCACATAGCACAAAGGTTCCGCATTCTCACCACAGGTCCGTAAAACGTCGAATTTCGCATGGCACGTGGTACGGAAGTTTGGTAATGTTGGGATTGAACCCTACCAGAGGAACAGATAATGAAAGCCAAAACTGGATCACTACAGTGGATTAGTCATAAGCAGCTGTTTACACTAATCTTTCCCCTTGACTGTGACTCCAACATTTGATATGCTCCAAGTACTACCCTTATCAACAACTGCTGATCCTGGAAACTACTGTTAAACCAAAGCACTGATGAAGTTTAAAGGCTGAATCTCAATCTACTGACGGAACCCAAGCACTGCTGAAGAATTAAAGCACTGCCCATTCAAGGTCTGATCATCCTTTGAAGAAAGCATTAATGCTCAAACAACAGTGGTTGACTACATCAGTGGAATAAAGAATCAGTGTTTATATATCAGTGTTTAGAATGTAATCAGTGTCCATATGGTCCGTAGTTGTAGAACAATAGATAGAGTTTGTTAGTTTGTTAGATGTCACTTTCATGGTGACGTCAGCTGAGATGCCTTAGTGGTTTGGATTGCCTATAAATGTAACAATACCCTGTACTGTTACATTTGATTGACTGAGTGGGTTCTTCTCCTCTAGTCCAATCCTTTCATCTTGTGCAACCAACCTTGGAGTATCAGGCTGAGGGGGAGTTCAGTTTTGTAAGCATGCTTTGTAATCTTTTGCTTTGATTTGTAATCTTTCGACTAATGCAAATCATGTGTTTATCAAAACTATTTTCTTCATTGATTGTGTTTACAAAGTTTGTTATTCATTTCCGTTGCACTTAAACTCTGTTCATTTCTGTTGATTTGTTCAAATTATACAAACAAACACAATCATGACAGCCTCCAATCCTAACAATTGGTATCAGAGCTTGGACAGTCAAATTCGATCTAACAGTCAATTTGACATAACAGTTTAGCTCAAAAATTCATTGATACTAAGGTCGATTGTATTTAGTTGAAAAATAGAGTAACAAGAAATCATGTTCAAAGTGATTATTCAGATACTCTGTAAAACAACCAAGATGTCATAAGACACACAAACTTCACATAACAAGTGATATCGTGCATAAAACACTAATAGTACTCAGATCTGAAAATATGACTGATAACTATGGTATAATCATTTGCAAAATTGATTTCAAGTGTTGATGCGAAGGTTTGTGTTATTTCCATCATGTGTGATACTGAAGTGTGAACCTCCTGTTTAACAAAAACCTAGTTTCGTAAAAACATTAGTGTTTGTGTTAACCTAAAAGGAGGGAAATTAAAACTTTAGTTATTACATCTTATGTGTTATAGAACAGGTTGAGAATTCTGTTAAAAAGGATTAAATCAACTTTGTTAAGAACACATCGAGAAAATCAGATGAAAAATAGACAATCATATGTGATGTGAGATTTGACATAGGTATATACAAAAATGTCCAAGTCTCTCCAAACATTGCTGCAAAATGATTCTGGTCTGAATTTATGAATAGGAAGGGTAAAAAGGGAAAAAGGAATATCACAAAATCTCAAAAGTGTGTTTATCTCAAAACTTTTGAAGTCAAAAGAAAAGAGTATAAATAACAAAAACTTATGAGTTCAAAATTTGGGTAAACAATGGTCATCAAAACAGCTGTGTGCATTCATTGATTCAAGAAATTCAGGAAACACTAAGTATCCCAGTGTTTGAACTAGAAAGAGGTCCAGGCAAATTATTAGCATCATCACATAGTGACAAAGTCTATAACAGGACTTTCAAAAATAAAAAAAACCTATGTGTATATGTTTCCTCATTTGTGCAATCAATTGACAAGGAATTGGTCTCAAACAATGGCAACTACAATGTATCTCAAATCATTGACCATTTTCCTAAAACTTGGAAATGATGTGACTATGAGTTTTAAATGGAGATTGTACCAGATCTTATTTGATGTTGTTTACAGAATAGTTTTTTTAAAAAAAACAGGTTAATCTCAATAAAACAGGATATATTATTCTTCTTTTTCTTTAGAATAATATATTTTATGATTTTACTTGTTTTTAATAGTAAAAGTATCAATCTCCTGTCAGGATTTAGAACCTATATATTTTTTTTGGTAATATTATCCTTAAAAACAGATCAAAAGGAAAAAGTACTTGTGCCTAGGTCACATCATTCTCTGGTTCGTTTTATCTCAGATAAAAAATTGATTGCTAACAAATCTCAAATTACTAAGATACTCATGTCCTAATTCAAATAATCAGACACAAAATGAGTAGTCTTAGTAAAAAGGTTTTCATCATCTGGGATACTGAACCACTGCTGCAATTCCTGAAAAACTGCTGACAATTTATACTTGATAATTTGCACTTAAAATGTAATTTGTTAAGTATAGCATTCCTGCAGATGTATATCAACAGATGTTGGACATAATATTGTGTCTACACAAGACAAAATCAAATCCCACATCTGAACAAGCAGATGCCCAAACTTTATTTGTCAAAAGTTCAAACACTGTTGCACTAATAGTTGTTGACTTAATGGTCTTTCAAATCCCTGCCATTTTTCTTACCTAAACTACTGTTGTGCTCAAACATCTGCTTTCTAAAGTCTGTCCACTGCTGAAAGGCAACTCCTGTTCTCATTTTTTTATGAGCACTGTTGTTCAAAATCAGTGCTCTATCCACTGATAGTAAAAATCACCCACTGTTTCATTTGTTACCGTTGTAACTACTGATGGTTAATCCATCAATGGCTCTCAAAACAACTGTCCTCCATTATTTACTCTTTCATCAGGGGTTGGCACGTGGTCAGTTTTTAGCCGTCAGATCATTATAACCGCTGCCACATCAGCATTCACTTTTTCCCAAATAAAACCCTGACCAAAACCCCAAACAGGGTTTCAGTATCGAATTGAATTCCAAACATTCTCTTCACAGAGCAGTTTCCCACTAATCATTCCAAAAATCATTCTTCGATCTTCTTCATCAAAATGACGAAATCAAAATCGAAATCAAAATCAAAACCATCTTCTTCCTCTGTTTCCACAGACGCCACTCAAATGGCCGCTGAACCCATTGAAATCCCATACAAATCCCCTCACAACTATTTGGGTCTACTCACAAAACCCTCTTCCACCAACACCTTTGACTCCATTATTGACACCTTATCTGCATCAAAGTACAAAACTTTGCTAACAGCAGATGCTCCCATTTACCAACAAACCCAGAGAGAGTTCTGGAAAAATGCTACCCTTGAAAAACAAGGAGACATTGTCAAAGCCATCAACTCCTCGATACAGGGCAAACGATTCAAATTTCTCCACAATGCATTTTAGAAGTCTTTAAACTCGATGATCTGAAAGGTAAAACTTCTTTTCCAAAAACCGAGTTGAAAAATGATTTCTTGAACATGGGGTATGCAGAACAACCTAAAAGGGATACCTTACAAAAAGGCTATTTCCCTTCTGCACCTAGGTTTTTATTTCACACTCTTTTGATGTGTGCTTCAAATAAAAAAACTGCTTTTAATGAAATACCATTAAAAATCCAATGTCTGGGATATGCTATTCTGAATAATGAAAATTGTAATTACTCCCAGGAGATTTTTAATGACTTGGTGAAAAATGTTGATAGCAAGTCATTTTTCCCTTTTCCAAGGTTTTTAAGCTACTATTTTGAACAAAAATTTGGAAAAGAAGATAAAAATTTGCTCAAACAAGGCACCTATTTTCAAATAAATGGTTTAACACCCGAGACATTCTCAAGAATGTTAACACCTTCAAAAACAAAAGCAGAGGTACCTGAGCAGAATTTAGCAGATGACACTGCTCCTCAGGTATCGGCTGCTGAGCCCACTGCTCCAGGTGATCGTAGCAGCACAACCACTGCTTTGAAACCCACACCTGATATTACCAAAAAGACCAAAAAGAAAACATTCAGAAAGCCCCCCAAACCCAAACCCAAACCAAAGGCACCTTTGGAAGATGAGATCCCAGAGCCACTGCCGGTGACAACATAAATGTCACCAATAACCACTGCTGCTACTTCCTCACAGCTTGGAAGAAAGATCTCCAACCTTGCCTCAAACTCCTCCTGCATCCTCACAAAAGGATCAGGTTGTAAACACTGGGTCCCCACAATATGAAGCTCTGGATTCAATTGGATCCATCTTCCTCAGTCCTAATCCCAAGGACATGTCTCTTTCAACGCCCTTATCCTCACCCCCCACATTACCACCATCCATAATACCTTTATTGCATGCAGTTGATATAACTCAGACACAAACCAGTTCCTCTCAATCACCTATCACTGAGAGTATACTCCCACAAGTGACTGGATCTGATGTTTATACCTCTGTTATCCCAGCAACAACCGAGGAGGTTACACTGCAGAAGTTACAAGTAACTCCTGTCAGTATTTCAAGTGGAGCAGCAACTACAAATGTTGGATCAACAGATCTACATTTGGCCAGTTGTTTCATCAGTAAGACTCCCTTGAAGGCAATTCCTACAATAACACCTATGATAACCACCAGTGAGTATGTATTACCCTTTGGCACCCTCAAAAGGTTATCTAGTGTTGAAGGAAGAAGTCCCTAGTACCAAGAATAAGGGGCATCAATGAATGACTTTTGGGATTCAGTTCCCAAGTCACACATTGGTACAACCACTGATGGTGGGAAATCAGATGATCCCATTAACTTGGGTGATGATTTAAAATATCAGGAATTGACGGGTAGAGTTGAAAATCTTGAAACTTCAGTTGCTGAAATAAAGGATATGGTGCAACAACTCTTAAAAGCTCAAAAAGCACAATCCACTGCTGCTCCAGCTCAAGCATCTGCACAACCTGCACCTGCTGAAAATGAGCTATGGAATGTATTTCAACCCATGCTTGAAAAAACAAAAACAGATGGCTGATCAGCAGCATGCAATACATGTACAAATGCTGACAAACATGGTGGAATCAAGGTTTAAAGATACTCAGTCAGACATCAAAGCTATCAAGGCTCACATCCAAAGTACCACTGGAAAAATTCCTCCCACTGTCCTTTTCATGAATGAACCCTTTCCAGATAATGCCAAAAAGGGGGAGAAGATCAAGTGGAAGAAAAAGGGAATTGAAGATGGTATCTATATTGAACCTGAAAAAGATAGCCAAACCAAATCTGCTGTATCAACACCACCAAAAACAGCCACCCCATCATCTCCTCCTGCCAAAAAGCAGAAGACAACAGATGTTACAACATCTATTGTAATGACAACAGTGGTTGAGACACCAGTTGTCTCAACAACTGTTAGTCAATCTCAAACCACTGCCACCACAATCAAAACCACTGCTCTACTACCACCATTACCTCATGCCACAAAGCAGAAGACAACAGATGTTACAACATCTGTTGTAATGACAACAGTGGTTGAAACACCAGTGGTTTTAACAACTGTTAGTCAACCATCTACCACTGCTCTCACCATTCCTACATCACAACCAAAATTTCCTTCAGCCATAAATCTTTACAACAGAAAAAGGAAACCAATTTCGGCTGATGAGAACATACATGATCCTATTGCTGCGAAATATCCATTTGAACTGGAAGCTATAAAAATGAGATGAGACAATTCTACACTAAGGATGATCCTTCAAAAAGAAGATTTCCTTCTTTCAGAGGCTTCTTGGTTCCGGAAGATATGGATGAATATCTTAAGCTCAAAACAAGGCAGGCTAAGATAAGAGCCAAGATTGAATGTGAAGGTCAAAGTGACGAAGCCATTGCAGAAAAATTGGAATTCTTGCTCACTAAAGTCAAGCAGATGGAAGATTATGCACAAGATCTAAGCAAAGAAAAGGCAGATCAAAGAAATGAAATGAGAAAAGAATATCTTGCATATATCATGAAAGAAAAATTCTATCCTGCTGAAGAAAAACAATTTGAAGAATGGCCAATAGTTGCTTTAAAGCATGAAGCAAACAGGATTGAAAGAATTAAAAAGGATCAAAGAAAGAAGAAGACAACTCCAAATTGGAACAAATACAAAAAGCTCATTGCTGATCTTACATTTGAGTATAAAAGAAAGAAGCAAGAGCTGGTGGATGCAAAGGTGGACACTGCCACTGCCATAGCAAAATGGACAAAGCAGTACACCGATGAAGCTTATGAAAGGCTAAAGAAAAGGAGGATAACTGTCTCAGACACTCCAAACAAGCCCGACTACAAAAAGCTAGAACAGCAGATTAATGCTCTTAAATCAATGATCACATCAGCAGACAACCCTATCCTTGTGAAAAACCAAGAAAAAGGAAAACTGTTGACCAGTGAAGAAGAAAAAGAAAAGGAAGTTGAGTACTTTACAGAAGCCATCAAGAAAATGGGTCTAAAAGAAGATAGCTCAGTGAAACTTCAAAACCTTGTCAAAAAGGTATTAACCAAACCTGCATCACCAAACACTTCAGTTGACACAACAGCCATGGAGCTTGAACAAAGAAAAAGGCAAGAGCTGATTGAACAAGAAGCTGCAGAAGACATAGCTGCAGCAAATGAAATCATACAAAAGGCCCTCAATCAAATATCTGCTGAAAGTTCACAACTTTTCACAAGGCCAATATCTCCAAACTCATCTTTGAATAAATCTCTCCCAAGAAACCCATTAGGATCAAAAATACTAAAGTGGATGTCTGATCAAAAGACCCATGTATTGACCCTGGTCAGATCCAATGGTGAAGTGAAGTACATATCAAGGAAAGAAGCACTAGGTCTTGGTGTTGAAGATTTGCAGGATCTCCTTGAACTTACACTGTGCAGGGATGAGGATGACTAAAGTTCCTAGAACTTTGAAGAAGAATTTAAAAGACAAGTTAGGGAACTTTTGATGAGAAATAAAAATCCAGAATAATGAAGGGTTTTGGCATTATCTGTTCCAGGGGGAGATTGTTGGGATTGAACCCTACCAGAGGAACAGATAATGAAAGCCAAAACCGGATCACTACAGTGGATTAGTCATAAGCAGCTGTTTACACTAATCTTTCCCCTTGACTGTGACTCCAACATTTGATATGCTCCAAGTACTGCCCTTATCAACAACTGTTGATCCTGGAAACTACTGTTAAACCAAAGCAATGATGAAGTTTAAAGGCTGAAGCTCAATCTACTGATGGAACCCAAGCACTACTGAAGAATTAAAGCACTGCCCATTCAAGGTCTGATCATCCTTTGAAGAAAGCATTAATGCTCAAACAACAGTGGTTGACTACATCAGTGGAATGAAGAATCAGTGTTTATATATCAATGTTTAGAATGTAATCAGTGTCTGTATGGTCAGTAGTTGTAGAACTGTAGATAGAGTTTGTTAGTTTGTTAGATGTCACTTTCATGGTGACGTCAGCTGAGATGCCTCAGTGGTTTGGATTGCCTATAAATGTAACAGTACCTTGTACTGTTACATTTGATTGACTGAGTGGGTTCTTCTCCTCTAGTCCAATCCTTTCATCTTGTGCAACCAACCTTGGAGTATCAGGCTGAGGGGGAGTTCAGTTTTGTAAGCATGCTTTGTAATCTTTTGCTTTGATTTGTAATCTTTCGACTAATGCAAATCATGTGTTTTTCAAAACTATTTTCTTCATTGATTGTGTTTACAAAGTTTGTTATTCATTTCCGCTGCACTTAAACTCTGTTCATTTCTGTTGATTTATTCAAATTATACAAACAAACACAATCATGACAGCCTCCGATCCTAACAGGTAACATGTTAGAAACACTTATATGAGGAAGTACCAACGGCGTATCAACCATGTTTCGACCATGTCACGTCCGTCTCGTTATTCGGTGCCATGTTACGTACCGTGTTTTGCCACCCATAACAGTACACTCCATCATTTTCATGCGCTTCAACCGGTTACGTATGCATTAGGGTACACATAGATTAAGCAAGTAGTTTCACATAGCATATCGTTCAATCATGTTTCCCATAGTTTATTCAAGACTTCCTTGTAGTATAACATGATGAATAAAGCTTCATAAATTTAGTTCGATCCTGAGAGATTGATTATTGTTTTAGATTGCGGAGATACGTGCGATTCGTGTAAAAGTCTCGAAATGAACAAAGTATCAAGTTTAAAACCACATGTAAAATCGAGATAACATAAAAGATAGGCTCATGAAACATAGGATTGTTCCGGGTAGAGGAACGTTGACTAACCAGAGTAAATCGAACCCCTCTAGAATTGAGGCAACGTACCTTGGCTTACTTAGACAAATATGCCATCGATGTTAGGCCTACGATATTTGTCCTTTCGGTCATCACACGTCCCTAATTGATTGGGAATTTCAAGATTTGGCGAGACTGAAAAATCAAAGAGAGGGACTAGTTATCAAGATGTGAGTTTCACCTCTAACTTGAAAACATCGTACTCTAATAGTGTCGGTGCTTATCAAAAGATAAGACCTACTAGAATAGGATTTGGAAATTTCCTGTCAAGGTTCGGATGTCACTCCTGAATTGAGGGTAAATCTCATGCAAAATACAAACACTACTCAGCAGTGTTTTCAAAGCATCCAAGTGTGTATTGTGTTTGCCTTATGAAAGGCTTGTAATGTTTAACAGGAAGGTGTTGCTAGGAAGCAAGTACGGTAGAATGCAAAAGTCTTAAACAATAGATAAGATTCAAGTTTCCTAGAACTATAGACTAGGCAAAGCATTCCTACTTTTCCAAATTCCCTATAGTTATGGCTCTGACACCAATCTGTCACACCCCAACCAATGGCGGAAACATCAGGGCGCGGCACTAAGCGTTCAGATTGCTCAAGAGTTTCCATAGCACTAATAGTTTCAATATAGATTAATTAAATTCAAAACATTGTCTAAAAGTCAATCACGATCAACCACCACATAAAGTATCAAATTACATCACAATTCAAATATCGTTCAAAATTCCTGATTTAACTAGGTGAGTTTCTAAGCATCATCCTAGCTTGTTTCTTCCGCGTCCAAACTTATCAACCTGCAACATGTATTAAAATACTATCAACAAAAATGTTGGTGAGTATACAAGTTTGAGTACGTAATTGCATAATAGTTTAAAACATTCCAAAAACTCATATCCGCCATGAAAACGTATAACAAGTTTCACCATGCTAAGCTAACGCAGTCTCTATGTAACACGTATTTCCAACGCAATTAACATAACAATCCCAAGAGTCTAGCGGGAGCTATAAATGTTCATTGCCTTTCCCAAAGTCTAACGGGAGGTTTGATCTTAACAATACCCAAGAGAATAGAAGGCGGGGCGTTACAACCTATAGCATACGCATAGTACCATAATTGTTAAGACATGTCACATACAAGGATTAAACGTCACATAACATATAAGTCTCAAGTTTCACAAGTATCCTGTTTCCATATTACTACGGATAGAGTAAGTTTCCAAATAAGTTTCAAGTGTCAAGTGTCCCGTTTATAGAATACATGTTGCATCCCAAAAGTGTTCAAAACAAAAAGGGATCGAGTATACTCACAGTGGGTGCTAAGTATCAACATCGACTAATTGGATCGAAGGGAGCACTGGAGTTAGCCTGATTATAGTTTAACAGTATGAGTGTTGAACCGAATGTCGAATCGTGCGAACATCGAGTAAAGTGTCTGACAGGTTTCCTGATCGGATGGTCATCCGGACGGATGGTCATCTGGTCGGATGACCATTCGACCTAGATGGAACCCATTCGATCGGACGGTCGTCCGGATGGATGATCATCCGATCGACTGGTCGTTCGATCAGTAGTGTGTTTTGCAAAATGTTTCAACTTTTGAAGTTTTCGTTGTAGTATAAGATTAAGTCGTTCGATCGGATGGTCATCCAGTCGGATGATCATTCGATCGGATGACTATTCGAGTGAAAATTTGCTAGTTTACAGTTCTGATTCAAATAGTTTAAGTGTTGAAGGCTATAGGGATGTCACGGTCCCCGACCCGGTTTGACCCGTTTCAGGACCCGCGGAACAGAAAATCTGCGGTAATCTGTTTATTGTGAGTTTAGCAGCGGAAAATTTATTTCACAGGATCGGCTAAGTTAAAATTTTTCCCGATTATTTTTATTTTACAATTCGGGTTAAAACCCCGGGTAATTTACAATATAAGTTTTTTAGTAATAAAACACATTTCTTTATTTTATATCGAGCCACTATCTTAAGCTTGAAATGCTTCCCCTGCATTTTTCCTGAATTACAGCAGATCACCTGAAACATGTTTGAAAAAGATTTTGTCAGCGGGGAAATACTGAGTGAATTATTCTAGTTAATGAAAACGACACATTTTAAGATTATTCACAGTGTTAAGATCTTTTACGCATGTTTCTGATATCAACCAATTACCCACAGTATTTGTCACTCGACCGAATCTATGACAGTGGTCATATCACCATTGGCTGCCCCAATGAATGACGTAAATCAATTAAATTAGGTACGCCCACCTAAAATGATTTAAACTGTAATATTGTGCACAATACCCCACATACTGGCTGCAATTTGGTGATTACATCAACTTAATCACTGGTATTATAATCTTGGAAAATGAATTTGGAGTATTGTAAACAATCACAAACTGTGATAAAAGAATTTATAAAAAGAGAATAACTCACATTGCAGATTTAGTGTTGATAGAATTTAGATTTAATCCCTGTTAACCTAATTTCACAATAAAGCACACAAAACAGGATTAGTGATCAATACAACGATTATGATAATTCTCCGAGATCAATTTTGACAATGAATGTCCAAGTGCAATACTTCGGCTCATTTATCAAAATGACAAACGATAAAGTATAGTACTTCAACTCGTATATCGAATTATCGACAACGACAAAGTACAATGCTTCGGCTCATTATCGAATTATCGACAACGATAAAGCATAGCCCAATGTGGGCGGCACTTAGACATTCTTTGGGTATATTGATCCCGGAAACTGAATCGTAATAGCGATCGACTAATTACCCTGTTTTGCGGCAGCACCTCGATAATAGTGTGTGTGTGAACGATTTCTATTGTAACTCAGTGCATAATTCGAAGTTTAACGTCGAATTTTCAGCAGAATTCAAGTGACACTGCCCCCTATTTATATCTGGATTTTGGCCTCCCTCGCGCCACGCGAAGACGACCTGTTTACCCGTCGCGTGGCGCGACGAGTCTATTTCGTAGCCTAGGTTATTTCGTGTCCCAACTAGCCTTGATGAGTCAATTTCGACAAAAACTTACTGCCCAAGTAAAATTGTGAGGATTTTATCAACTGGGGTTTAATCCCCTCTGAGTTTTAGGGGCCCTGATCCTGATTCCGATTGTTATGAAAATTTTAGGGTTAGTGCAGAATTACTTGGGTATCTCAATTAGGGTTTTCTTAATAACTAATTACCATTCTAATTATTAATTTTAATGAGAGTTGTTACATTCTCCCCACCTTAAGAAAAATCTCGTCCTCGAGATTTACTGAAATAGATGAGGATATTTGCGTTTCATCTCGGATTCCAGTTCCCAAGTATATTCTGGCCCTCTTTTGGAATTCCATTTGACTTTCACCAATACGAGTCGTTTGTGTTTGAGAAATTTGATTTTCCTGTCTTCTATTTGTAAAGGTTTTTCTATGAATTTCAGCTTCTCATTTACCTCTATGTCTTGAAGAGGTACTACCCGAGATTCATCTGATAAACATTTCTTGAGATTGGATACATGAAATACATCATGTACTCCAGCTAGTTCTTCTGGTAACTGTAAGCGATAAGCAACTGGTCCGATTCGTTGAATCACTGGAAATGGTCCAACATATCGGGGACTTAGTTTCCCTTTCTTACCGAATCTTACAACACCTTTCCAAGGGGATACTTTCAGAAGTACTTTGTCTCCTATTTGGAATTCAAGCGGTTTGCGACGATTATCTGCATAACTCTTCTGGCGATCTCTTGCTGTTTTTAGTCTTTCCTTGATCTGAGTTATCTTGTCAGTAGTTTCTTGTACAATCTCAGGACCTGATAATTGACTTTCTCCGATTTCTGCCCAACATACTGGAGTTCTGCACTTACGTCCGTACAGTGCTTCGAATGGTGCAGCTTCGATACTTGAATGATAACTATTGTTATAGGAGAATTCAATTAATGGTAAATGGTTATCCCAATTACCTTCAAAGTCAATTACACATGCTCGAAGCATGTCTTCCAGAGTTTGAATTGTCCTTTCACTTTGTCCGTCGGTCTGTGGATGATATGCAGTACTGAGATTAAGTCGGGTTCCCATTGATTCTTGGAAACTGGTCCAAAATCGGGAAGTGAAACGACTATCTCTATCCGATACAATGGAGAGCGGGACTCCATGTAAGGATACTATTTCATCCACATACAGCTTGGCTAATCTTTCCATGCTAAAGGTTTCTTTTATTGGTAGAAAATGAGCTGATTTGGTTAATCGGTCCACGATTACCCAAATAGCATCATTACCTTTTCTGGTTTTGGGCAACTTAGTAACAAAGTCCATTGTTATAAGTTCCCATTTCCATACAGGCATTTCTAATTGTTGCAGTAAGCCTGAGGGTTTCTGGTGTTCAGCTTTAACTTGTGAACAAGTTAAACACTTAGATACATATTCAGCTATGTCCTTTTTCATTCCTATCCACCAGAAATGTTTCCTTAAATCTTGGTACATTTTATTATTTCCTGGGTGTACAGTATACCTAGATTTATGAGCTTCTTCTAATATTTTTGATCTTAAATCTCCTTGTTTAGGTACCCAAATTCGGCTTTGATGAAATTTCCAAATTCCATCATTTCCTTGTTTTAATTCTTTTAGGTAACCTTTCATTTCTTCAGCATCGTCCTTGATTGCCGTTTTCTGGATTTCTTTCACTTGTTCTCGTAAATCCACTTGTAGATTTATTCTAAGAGCACGGACTCGCCTTTGCTTTTCACGGAACTTACGACTTAAGGCATCTGCTACTACATTGGCCTTTCCTTCGTGATATTGAATATCACAGTCGTAATCACTCAGGACTTCCATCCATCTCCTTTGTCTCATGTTTAACTCTTTTTGCCCGAATATATACCTTAAACTCTTATGATCTATATAAACAGTAAATTTACTTCCATACAGATAATGTCTCCAAATCTTAAGGGCAAAAATTATGGCTCCTAGTTCTAAATCATGAGTCGTATAGTTTTCTTCGTGCTTTTTCAACTGTCTGGAGGCATACGCAATTACCTTCTTGCGTTGCATCAACACACATCCGTATCCTAATTTTGAAGCATCACAGTATACTTCAAAACCTTCCGTTCCTTCTGGTAAGGCTAAAATTGGCGCATTGGTTAATTTTTGCTTTAAGATTCTAAAGGCTTCTTCTTGCTTTGGACCCCACTCAAACTTAGCGGCTTTACAGGTTAGCTTAGTTAATGGTACAGCTATTTTGGAAAAATCCTTAATAAACCGTCTATAATAACCGGCTAAACCTATAAAACTTCTAATTTCCATTGCAGTTTGTGGAACCTTCCAGTTAATAATTGCTTCGATCTTAGCAGGATCTACGCGAATACCTTCGTGATTCACCATATGGCCTAAGAATTGCACTTCTTGTAACCAAAATTCACACTTTGAGAATTTAGCATACAGCTTTTCTTTTCTTAACAAAGTTAAGAGTGCATGCAAATGCTGACAATGCTCGTCTTGACTTTTGGAGTAAATAAGTATATCGTCGATGAATACGATCACAAATTTATCCAAATATGGTTTACAGATTCTGTTCATCATGTCCATGAATGCAGCTAGGGCATTGGTTAATCCGAAGGGCATGACTGTAAACTCATAATGACCATACCTAGTTCTGAAAGCAGTTTTAGGTATGTCTTCTTCTTGAACTTTCAATTGATGGTATCCAGATCTTAAATCTATCTTAGAGAAATACCTAGCTCCTTGTAATTGATCAAAAAGATCATCAATCCTAGGTAATGGGTATCGATTCTTAATTGTGACTTTATTCAATTCTCTATAATCAATACACATTCTCATTGATCCATCTTTCTTTTTTTACAAACAACACTGGTGCACCCCAAGGGGATGAACTAGGTTGTATAAATCCTTTGCTTAGTAATTCATCTAATTGCTTTTTCAATTCTAACATTTCGGTAGGAGCTAATCGATAAGGTGCTTTGGCTATTGGTGTAGTTCCTGGAATTAGATGAATCCTAAATTCTACTTCTCTGTCTGGTGGTAACCCAGGTAATTCTTCGGGAAAGACATCTGGGTATTCTGACACTACAGAAATTTCCTTGAGTTCCTTGTCCTTAGTACAGATGATTACAGAAATCATATATACTATTCCTTGGTTTCGTTCATAACTAGCAACTTTCATTACTGATATGAACTTCAATGGTTTCCGAGGTTTATTTCCTAAAATCTTAATTATCTCTCCTGTAGGTGTTTGAATTTCTATAGAATTCTTATCACAAATAATTTGCGCATGGTTGGCTATTAACCAATCCATTCCTAACACCACATCGAATTCAGCTAATTTCATAGGAAATAGGTTTGCAGTAAATTTATGACTTAAAAGTTCTATGTTTACTTTTTGCAGAACCTGATTGATTTCTACTGAATTCCCATCCGCAGTTTCGACTATCAAGATCTGTCTAACGGTAGATAATGGTAACTTAAGAGCTTGACAGAACGAAGTATTGATAAAACTTTGGTTTGCACCAGAGTCAAACAATACTTTGGCATAAACGTTGTGAACTAGAAACGTACCGGCGATCACATCTGGAATGAGTTCTGCTTCTTGAGTAGTTAGCTGAAATGCTCTAACATTCTTCTTAGTAGTTCCTTCAGCCGTCTTAGGTTTGTTATCAGTGACTTTGTTCAGTTTAGGACATTCGGTTTTGTAATGTCCCGTTTCTCCACACTGAAAACAAGTTACAGTTTTCTTCTTACAGTTTTCTTCACTATGTCCTGCTGTTTTGCAATAATTGCAAATTCTGTTGCATTTTCCAAAATGGTTCTTACGGCAAACTTTGCAGAATGGCAAAGTTGCAGATCGCCCTGTCCCTCTTTTCTTGAAATTATTACTATTACCCATCCTGAATCCTTGGGTAATTTTCTGAGCTAATTCCTTCTTTCTATCTTCATCTCGTGTGCGTATCAGCTCATCAGTTAAGGTGTTAGCTAATTCGACTGCATCGTCAATAGTGCGAGGTCTCGCAGCTTTAACGATATTGCGAATTTCGCTAATTAATCCCCAAATATATCGAGAAATGAGTACCGGTTCTGGCGAAGCCAAGTTAGGTACCACTCTCGCATATTCGAAGAATGTTGAAGTATAACCACGACAATCCACCCCGGTCATTCGATGATTTAGGAATTTATTTGCCATTTGTTCCTTTTCATACTCAGGACAGAATTTTCTTTCGACAAGATTTTTAAATTCGTCCCAAGTCATAGCATATGCTACCCGTCTGCCTTTTGCTTGTAGCACTGTGTTCCACCATTCTAGTGCTCCTTCTTTAAATAAGTTTGAGGCATACATGACTTGATCTTCTTCAGCACATTTACTTATTGCAATTACTGCTTCGGTTTTCTCCAACCATCGCAGTGTTGCAGTTGCTCCTTTGTTGCCTGCAAATTCAGCGGGTTTACAAGCAAGGAATTCTTTAAAAGTGCAACCAGGCGTTGCAGACTTTCGCTTCTTAGGGCGCTGGGTGTGCTGAGATTCATTGTCATGATTTATATGGTCATTGCCCCTGTTGATGCTATTACTGAAATTATCTTCAGTAGTATGTTTGCTAGGTACAATATGTTGCGGATTACTTGGATTTTTCATAGCAGCAACGAACATTGGAATTGCGTTGGCTATTCCTTGGGCAACCATATTTTCAATATCTTGTTTAGTCATATATTGATCTTCTGGTTGTTGCTCCGAGTGATTAACTTCATTTACTGGTTCGTTATCGTTATTTGCCATCTGATGATAAGTTATTATGAACAATTAGCAATTAATAATAAATCATTTAAACAAATTATAACACATAAAGCCAAAATTATCGATTTCTCGATTGCATTTCATATTAGTATAGTATGCATCAATACACACCGATATTTTACAATGTTTTATTTGTTATGTTACAACTGGTTTCACTATTTACTTTTACTATTATACAAGGATCATTTCACCACCCTCCTATTTGTCATCTCAGAAACGGAATTCCCTCTCGTCGTATTTCCAGGCAATCTGTCCCCCTATTTCCCTAATTCTATTCCCTGCATCCATTAACTCTTCACCAAAGTGGCGAAGTTCAGCCAGGTTTTCATTGCTCATCGGTGGATTAGGTAGGGGTTCTGGGTCGAATTGTGGAAGAAACGAGTAAGGACTGTTGACAATGTTTTGGAATTGCCAATCGTTAGTCCACCATTCTTCTGGTTCTATAGGTTGGTCATGGACTATTGGTTCAGTGATTGTTGGTGTAAGGTTCATCGGTATTGGGTTTTCAACAGGATAGGTAAAGATACCTGAGTTGATAGGTTGCATAGTTTCACACTTTTCTAGTAAAATATCTATTTGATCCTGAAAAGTAACTTTCCTGGTTTGATTAGAACTCTCTCCGACTTCTACCTGAGTTGGGTTAGAATCTTTTCCTATTTCTATTGCTATTTCCTGAGAGTACTGCTCAAACTGCTCCTCCATTTGCTTAACCTCATTAACGTCAGTTTCCTATTCTTGTGGATTAGGGTTTTCCTGAATTATAATTGCTTTTCCTTTGTCTAAGGGTTTACTAGTTTTAGGGGTTTTTGTAACTGTCCTTCTCTTACGTATACGACTTCCCCATACATAATTTTTCTTTGGCCTTCTTTTTGGTTTGGTTACTGGTGGAGTAGGGAGTTCTACAGGTTCATCCACATCAGCAACGTATCCCGTAAATTCATGAGAAACTTCAATATTTACTGGGTACAGATTGAGGTTCTGAAAAGCTTCAGAGATCTCGTTCATGCTGTGTAGCATATATGCAAAATGCACAAAATATCAAGTTAAAACTTTGGAACAAAGTTTACCAAATAAACACAGAAGTTTTATTGCATACTTATTTGTACAAAATACAGGAAACACTCAGTTTTATTTATCTACTTACTGAGAATTACTAGTACTGTATTCAAGATACTTTTTAAAGATTCGCATTTTCTGCTACAGTAGCTAACATATATAAATTAGCCCATTTTTCATCAAGTTTATCCTCCCAAGGGGATTTCTTAAGTAATTCCAGGGTTTCCTTTTTAATTTTCCTTTCCCTGATTTGCTCCTTACTTTTCTTAATAATCATACTCCTTTTTCTAGGAGAAAGCGGATTTTCGTAATTCGCTTTTTGCACAAATATTCCTTCCTCAGGAATCGTAGGGAGTTTTGAAATTTTAGTTTTAGAAGAACTACCCTCTTCGTAAATTGATCTATTTAATTTAAGATAGATATCTTGCAACTTCTGTTTATCCATACTGTAACTAACAAATAATCAGTTAGAAGCATATAAACACATAATCACATATAGTAATCAGGAAAAATTAAGTATCGTTTAAATACTTAATTAGCTTAACTTAGTGGCTCTGATACCACCTTATTTCTGTCACGGTCCCCGACCCGGTTTGACCCGTTTCAGGACCCGCGGAACAGAAAATCTGCGGTAATCTGTTTATTGTGAGTTTAGCAGCGGAAAATTTATTTCACAGGATCGGCTAAGTTAAAATTTTTCCCGATTATTTTTATTTTACAATTCGGGTTAAAACCCCGGGTAATTTACAATATAAGTTTTTTAGTAATAAAACACATTTCTTTATTTTATATCGAGCCACTATCTTAAGCTTGAAATGCTTCCCCTGCATTTTTCCTGAATTACAGCAGATCACCTGAAACATGTTTGAAAAAGATTTTGTCAGCGGGGAAATACTGAGTGAATTATTCTAGTTAATGAAAACGACACATTTTAAGATTATTCACAGTGTTAAGATCTTTTACGCATGTTTCTGATATCAACCAATTACCCACAGTATTTGTCACTCGACCGAATCTATGACAGTGGTCATATCACCATTGGCTGCCCCAATGAATGACGTAAATCAATTAAATTAGGTACGCCCACCTAAAATGATTTAAACTGTAATATTGTGCACAATACCCCACATACTGGCTGCAATTTGGTGATTACATCAACTTAATCACTGGTATTATAATCTTGGAAAATGAATTTGGAGTATTGTAAACAATCACAAACTGTGATAAAAGAATTTATAAAAAGAGAATAACTCACATTGCAGATTTAGTGTTGATAGAATTTAGATTTAATCCCTGTTAACCTAATTTCACAATAAAGCACACAAAACAGGATTAGTGATCAATACAACGATTATGATAATTCTCCGAGATCAATTTTGACAATGAATGTCCAAGTGCAATACTTCGGCTCATTTATCAAAATGACAAACGATAAAGTATAGTACTTCAACTCGTATATCGAATTATCGACAACGACAAAGTACAATGCTTCGGCTCATTATCGAATTATCGACAACGATAAAGCATAGCCCAATGTGGGCGGCACTTAGACATTCTTTGGGTATATTGATCCCGGAAACTGAATCGTAATAGCGATCGACTAATTACCCTGTTTTGCGGCAGCACCTCGATAATAGTGTGTGTGTGAACGATTTCTATTGTAACTCAGTGCATAATTCGAAGTTTAACGTTGAATTTTCAGCAGAATTCAAGTGCCACTGCCCCCTATTTATATCTGGATTTTGGCCTCCCTCGCGCCACGCGAAGACGACCTGTTTACCCGTCGCGTGGCGCGGCGAGTCTATTTCGTAGCCTAGGTTATTTCGTGTCCCAACTAGCCTTGATGAGTCAATTTCGACAAAAACTTACTGCCCAAGTAAAATTGTGAGGATTTTATCAACTGGGGTTTAATCCCCTCTGAGTTTTAGGGGCCCTGATCCTGATTCCGATTGTTATGAAAATTTTAGGGTTAGTGCAGAATTACTTGGGTATCTCAATTAGGGTTTTCTTAATAACTAATTACCATTCTAATTATTAATTTTAATGAGAGTTGTTACAAGGGAACAGGTCGCTCTGTCGGATGATCGTCCGATCGGATGATCATTCGACTGTTTTGATCTTGTTCCTTTAGAACTTTTGTAAAATTTCTAAGTTCAAGTTTAACGGAGACGGCACGATATCGTGTCAAACAACAGCAACCACATCAAGTCTAACTCAGTTGATCGGATGGGAATCACCTCATCCGATTGGACTAAGTGTCCTTGATGAAATTTCCATGTTCAACCCGAAATGTGGTCATCTCTCCGGTGGGAACTTGTTTTCAGACCGGTTCTCAACTAGGGAACGGGTAGAGAACCTGAATGAGTCTAGATCCCATCTGTTTTGAGTGAAAGTGAGAGTAGCATGTAATCAACTGAAAATGTTTAAACTTTGTAAATACTCGTGGTAAAACATGTAGAAATCTCTTAGATCTGGACTAAATCTTGACGGGATGACATCACACATATAACAACCCTCCTAAAATTTATTATAACACTCCTATACGTCCTAAAATACACCTCGTATACAAAAAATAGGCCCGAAATACCTTTGTTTTTACAAAATTCAAGAAAAACAAGATCTAAGGATCTCTCGCGGGGCGCGACGGCTTCCCCTTGATCCGTCGCGGGGCGCGATAGCTTGGCCACAACCCACACCAGATCGTGCCACGTGTCCGACACGTGTGGAAGTTAGCTAGTTGACTCAGTAGCCCTATACGCGACACGTGGTATCTCGCAGGCTGCGTAAGCCTAGCCCTCATTTGTCGCGGGGCGCGATAGACTCCGAATTCAGCCTTATAAATGGAGGGCTTCGGCATTCAGTTCAATTCGCTCATTTTCGATCTTTCCCTCTCAATTTATGATAGCAATAATAATTCTTGGCTATAATACCCCCCCTAATTAGCGAAGCTCTTCCTCGTTGTAAGTATTATAACCCCGGTTACGTATTAGATATGCTGTCCGATTGATCTAGTGCTCCGCAACGCATGTCGAGGCTCTGCCTGACTCAGTCGTTGGAGTTTTGTCTCGGGGAGGGTATAACTAATGTAAATTTGGGTTATTATACTAACTCGTGTGCATTGTTTATTTAACTAGATTATAACCAGGAAGTAATAAGGAAATACCTAAATTAGCAATGTGAGTGATTACTCTTTTCACCAAATGTTTTTACAAAACCTCAATTGTTTTAAATTATATTTAACAGTAATTGAGTATTTGTATTCCTCAATTATCGTCGGTATGTTGGGGTTTTTTATACAAAATTAGTTACTACACTGTGAGTAGTAACATTACCACCAGTCAGGATTGACAATACCGTGAGTGGTAGTTAAAGTAGAAATAAACAAATGTAATTGCTGGATTGCCTTCAATGCTGTAAAATGATAAAACTTGTTTTGATTAAACTGGGTTCACTCGCCAGTATTTCTTGCTGATAAAATATTTTTAAATGCGTTTCAGGTAACAAAATGTGAAAGCCAAATAGAAGCCAGCTGGATAACACTGAAGACTTGGAAAAGTGGCTATAAAAGTTAACAAATAAAGAAGAAGTTTTATTTCAATAAATTAGGGTTTATCCCTAAAAACATATTTGTAATGGAAACTTGGGTTTTTCATATACATTTATAAATTATAAAATGTGGTGTTTTACTCTGATAAATTTTTCCTAACTACGGTCCTGATGAAATTTCCGCTGCCAAATTAATGATAAACACCGATACCATCATCTCTGAGTAGGCCGCGGCCGCCCGCCCAACCCCCCCCCCCCCCAGGCAGGGGTCGGGTTGCGACAACACAACCGATTGTACAAACAGCCCTGATGACGTCATCCTCAAGGAGCCCAAATCGGGTGATTTAATGGTGAAAATATATGATTTTGATGGAGAAAAAGGTAAGGAACTGTGTAATGATGAAAGAAGTTCAAGATTTAAGTAGAATACTTACGAAATCGGATTAGAATCAAGTGAAATGTGCTTGAAAATGACTTTAAAGGCTCTGGGTCGGACTAGGCTTTCACATCAGTGAACAGTGATGTGACAGCGGGTATATATAGGTGACAGAGACAAGTTAGGCGGTGTAGGTATGTTCTGGGTCGGACGGCTATTCGGTCGAATGGCCATCCGATCGGATGCTTATCCGATTGGATGGTCATCCGATCGGATGTCCATTCGGACAACCGAGACCCGTTTGCTAGTTTTCTGACCCTAGTTCGTTTTATGAGCCACATTAAGCGTTGCGTTGCGTATTACTGTGTAATCTCATCACATGTTAAGATTGTATAATTAACACAAAAGTTTTCGTGTTACAAGTCTACATATAAGCTAGCTAGTAAGTGTCAAGTGTCAAGTTTCTTGTTTAACAAGGTCCCAAAGTTTCTCGTTCAATCGAGTTTCTTGTTCCATAAGCATCAAGAATCTCGTTCAATTAGTATCAAGAGTCAAGTATCAAGTATTATGTATCAAGTATCAAGTTTCAAACTTCTCTTTAGATAAGATCATGTCTCACCAAGAATCAAGATTCATAGCGTTTAATAAGTATCAAGCATCAAGAGTCAAGTTCCAAAGTATCATAAATGTTTCACATAGTTTAACATAGTTAAGTCTCAAATAGAATAGGGACTAGACTTGCCAAAAGATAAAAGTTTGGGGACGTAGGGCGTTACAATTTGTATTACAGCTCTTACAATTTGTAAGTTCTTGGGAGGTTGGGAGTTTTTTAGGGTTGGTTAACTAATAAAAGTTTTCCATCACATTTGTCACTACATCTGGTGGTGTTGTTATTTTTCTCTTATTTTGTATTGTTTATACCAATTTTAATGTTGTGCCTCTTCTTTGATTTCATTACTTCCTAAAGTCAACGACCTAATTTCAAAAGTCCTTGCTAATAGGCTCAAAAAGGTTATTAGTTTGGTGATTTCGGAAACACAGTCAGTCTTTATTAAAGATCGTAACATTATAGGCGGGCCTTTGATAATTAACGAGATTCTTGCTTGGTTAAAGAAGGAAAAAATTAAAGGCTCTTTTGTTTAAAAATGATTTTGAGAAAGCCTTTAACCACATAAATTGGAATTCTCTCATTTCTATTATGGTGCAAATGAATTTTCCTTTAAAATGAAGGAATTGGGTTAAAGCTATTTTTTCTTCGGCGGGAACTTCGGTCCTTGTAAATGGCTCTCCTACGTTCGAGTTCCCCTTTTCTAGGGGAGTTAGACAAGGGGGCCCTCTCTCGCCATTTTTATTTTGGAGATGAAAGGCTTCAATTGTATGTTTAAAAAAGCGATGGAGATTGGGAAAGGTTTTAAATCTCCGAATAATGGTCCGCATATATCTCATCTCCTCTTTGCGGATGACGCGCTTCTCATTGGGGATTGGTTTAAGGATAATGTGCTTAATGTGGCAAGGCTTCTAAGATGCTTCCATCTTGTTTCGGGTCGCAAAATCAATTATGATAAATCCAAGCTTTTTGGGGTAAAAGCGAGTTCGAAAGAGGTGGTGTCTCTTGCTAGTGCCACTGGCTGTGAGATGGGCTCGTTGCCCTCTTCTTATCTTGGTCTTATTATTGGGTCTAACATGAACAAAATTTCAAACTAGAAGCCCGTTGTGGATGCTTTTGACAAACAACTTTCTCAATGGAAAGCTTCGGTTTTGTCTGTTGGGCGTAAGCTTACTCTCCTAAAATCGGTAATGGAAACCCTCCCAACTTATATTTATCTCTTTATTCAAAGCTTCTGAAGCGATTTTATTGCAATTCGAAGCTAAAAGACAAATTTTTTTTTTCTGGGGGCTAATGACGATATTCACAAGATCAATTAGGTAAGTTGGAAAAAAGTTACTACTCCAATTAAGGCTGGGGTTTAGGGCTCATTCCGTTAAGAGATGCAAACATTGCATTGCTTATGAAGTGGTGGTGGAGGTTCAAGTATCAGCCGAATGCATTATAGAGGAAGGTAATTTTCTTCTATTCATCATTCTAATCGTTCTTGGCCAATTCTTCCATATTCTAAAAGTCTAAACGACACTTGTAGTTCTATTGCTAAATTACAAAATTATTTAGCACACACTCATGTTAATCTTGGGGCTTTAATCAAAGGCGAGGTAGGTAAAGGTGACAGAGTCCTCTCATTTCCAACTCGTTCACAACGAATTTCATTAAAACACGATGAACTAGAAAGACCGCTAGAACCCAACAAGAAACCACAAAACAGAAATTACATGTCAAAATTACACAAATCCTTCCACAAAAAATTTCTAAATGGGGACTAAATTATTCTTTATCCATAAAAACGTCAACGCCTTGATGTTCTCCTTATTCTTTGAGATGCTCACTAAATTATTCATGAAGATAGCCTCATTTCTTGCTTTCCATATGTTCCATGTCGCCGTGAAAACAACCGCTTGAATTGCCTTCTTTCTTTCCTTGCTCGCCTTTATATGTTTACTAACCTCGATCAAATCCTTAACCGAGAAAGCATAAATATACGGTATATTGCACCATCTACTTATAAAATCCCACACCATCATCGCAATGTGGCAGGAGGTAAAAAGATGTTCACATTGTTCCAGCCCTTCCCTACCCAACCGATAAGCCTCTGAACCACCATGGATGTTCCTTCTAATTAGCGCCGCCATAGTAGGAAGACACCTTCTATCCGCTTTCCACATAAAAGTATTGATTTTTTTAGGAAACCATTTATTCCATCGCTATACGTTATCATCCGGTTGTTGAGACGATTTGAACAACAAGTGTTTCATGGACGCCATCGTATATAACCCAGACTTGTCCTCGACCCACTTCCACCGATCCAAACTATCAGTAGGAACCACCTGTTGCAATTTATTCATTAAGTCTAATAACTCGCTTATCTCCGTTTGGTTCAGAGTTACTCTTTTCCATCTCAACCTCCACCTCCAAGTAACAAAATTGTTTTCTTTTCTTAAGCATTCATTTATAAATATAGCCTCCACCTCCAACCTCCATCTTAGTGTAACACAATCTAATAAAAGGCACATGTAATAATGCCTGCTACTACATATACAAATATAGCCTTTTTCTTAATAGACTCAAAATAGGGTTTCCATGTTCTTTTAGGATGACGACGACGACAGAATAGATAAACTAACACATGAACCAATCATTTAACCTACACCAACACAAAAATCAAACATAAAACTAATAACCCGTGCGGATAAAAATCACAACAAAAATAGAAAATTTAACACCAAATTTGTCATCTGATGCACAACCAAAATCGAAAAGACAACACACTGTAACACAAAATTAAACAGATTATATAGCGATTTTCAATCACAATCAACAAAAACAGCGAAAACAGAAACCCTAGGGTATTTAGGGAAGTAATTAAGTTGATATCGGTTATGGAAGTGGAGCAGAAGGTAACCTGAAGATGAAGCAAACCAAAAATGGTTACGCCAAGCCATTTATTTACCAAAATGCCCTAACAAACACTATATCGAATTGTAGCAGATCAATGGATCTCTCCACACAAATTTGAATCGGGAAGAGAGCAAATCTATAATACCTTTGAGAAGAAAGAGAAAATGGGTTTGAAATTTCAAATGAGATTTAAGATTTTTTGTTTGCCGTGTGTGAGTTAATGAACCATTTAGGTTAGCAAACACTAAGGGTCTGTTTGGTATGGGGTAATGTAATGGACGGGGGAATGGAATGGACGAGGTAATGGAATGGATGAGGAAATGGAATTGATCATTACCATTCCATGTCTTGTTTGGTTACCATGTGTGAATGGAATGAACAATTACATTTTGTTGTTTGGTATGCAAAAAAAGATGAAGAAAAAAAATCAGACGGCGGTGGTCAGTGATGGGCAATGACGAGGCGTGGTGCTAGGTGTCAGTTGTAGCGGCGGCGGCGATTGGCGGTGGCGATGGTGGTGGCAGGGGTGGTCGGAGGTGGTAGCGGTGGTGGTGGGTGGGGGCAGTTGATCGGATGTGGCAGTGGCGACGGCGGTGGCAAGGACGGAGGTGGGTGGCGGCGGTAGGTGGTGGCAGCGACGGTGGTGTCACACCCCAACCGATGGCGGAAACATCGGGGTGCAAGCACTAAGCGTTCAGATTGCTCATGAGAATTCCATAACACTAGATGTTTCAATATAGGATTAGATTGATTTTAAGGAAAATGTCTAAAGAGTACCAACCAAATACAACCGGTACAAAAACACAACAAATATTGTTCAAATTGTTTCAAAAGTTTCTAAGTTAACTAGGCGACGTTTCTATGCATCTCCTAGCTGGATTCCATGCATTCCAAAGCATCCTATCAGCCTGCAACATGTATTAAAATATCAATACAAAAGTATTGGCGAGTATACAAGTTTGATAATAGAATAATAGATTAAAACAACTCATATCCACAGTGTAAGCAATAAAATAGTTTCAGCCGTGCTAGTGTCGCAGTCCACGTAGTGATAACCCAAGTATCCCGATGCTTTAGTGGTTTACCAAAGAATCAATGAGGTAAACTCGAATCCTCCTAACAATACCCCCGAGAATAATGGGAGAGGTGCATCTCCTATAGCGCTACTATTGTTAAGGCGGAACTACACACTCTGGATTAAACGTCACATAACACAAAGAATCAAGAATCACAAGTTTCACGTACACATAGGATAGAGTTTAAGTTTCAAAGATTCAATGTTTAAGTTTCATAGAATACATGTTGCACCCCAAAATTTTAAAGAAAAATGGGATCGAGTATACTCACAGTGATTGCTTAACAGTCGCAACTGTTATTGGATCAAAGGGAGCTCTTTTTAGAATTAGCCTGGTTAGATTACAATAGGATAAGAGTCGGGCAGAATAACGAGATTGCGTAAAGTGTCAAATCAGTCACTGGATTAGATGGATGTCCGATCGGATGGCGATCCGATCGGATTGCCAGTCGGTTGGGTGACATATGTGTGTGAGGAGACAGATGGCTGTCCGATCGGATGGCCATCCGATCGGGTTGCCACTTGATTGAAATGCATAAGTGAAGGGAATAGGGTGGCTGCTCGATCGGGCGGCTGTCCGATCGGGTTGCCACTCAATCCGGGTGTTAAGTGCTTTGTTTGTCTCAATCGGGTGCCACCTCGATCGGGCGGCTGTCCGATCGGGTTACCAATTGATCAAGGTTTCCAATGTTTCCAAGTTTCTGAAAAGTTTCTAAGTGTTAGAAAGTTTCAAGTTTCAAGGCTCAAGGACAAGTGTCACTTGATAGGGTGGCTGTCCGATCGGACGGGTGTTCGATCTGGTCGCCGCTCGGTCGGGCGACCCTTGTTCTTGTTTACCATTTTGTAAATTTTCTAAGTTTCTGGTTTAACGGTGACGACACATACTGTGACAACAGCAACCTCTTTGCACACAACCGTTCTGATCGGGTGGGAATCACCCTTGTCCGATCAGTCGTCTGCCTGTAATAAGTTTATGTCAGAATCTGTTCCATGCTCGTCTTCACCGTTAATAACTCAGATCCAAACCGGCTTTAGACTACTTTTCGAGTCTACAATCCATTTGGACCCGGTTTCCACCGAATAAGGTAAATGTTTGAAGAAAAGGATAAGATAACTCAAGTTTCATAGGAAAAAGTCTAGATTTAGCTTGGATTTAGTGTAAAAACGCATGAAATACCTTAGATCTGAGCTAGATCTTGCTCAGAAAGACATCACATGGCAGTTTGTACAAACCCCCATGATGACATCACCCTCAAGAACTCAGATCCGAGAGATTTCACGGTGAAAAAATGTGATTTCAAGTGAGAATCACGTAGAGAATGATGTGTAGAGCGAGAAAGTACAAAGATCTAGTCTAAAACGTACCGAAATCGATGAGAAAATGAAGAAATGAGGAGATAGCGTGTCTGGTCGAGCAGAGATGTCACATCACTGAAAATGGTGATGTGACAGGTCTATTTATAGTGTGAAGTGAACTGGAGGCGGTACAAGGTGGATAGGGTGGTGGCCCGATCGGGTGGCAGTCCGATCGGGTGGCAGTCCGATCGGGTGGTACTCCGATCGGGTGGCAGTCCGATCGGGTGGCAATCCGATCGGATTGCCACTCTGGCCAATCCAATCTTTCCGCGTTCCCGTCTTTGATTTGTTTTGCGAGTTAGATTAAGCGTTGCGTTGCGTATAATTCGGGTAAAAGTATCTAGATTATATTACAAACTCAAAAGTTTCAAAGTTTCATAGATTCCGCCAGTGACAAGGCCCAGTCTCTCGTTCAACCAAGAATCAAGTTTCACGAGTCTATGGAGTCAAGCACCAAATAAGTTTCAAGAGTCAAGAATCATAGTTTCTCAAGTATCAAGAATCAAGAGTCCAAGAATCAAGTATCAAGAATCAACATAAAGAATCTAGCTTCCATAGTATCAAGAATCAAGTATCTAGTTTAATCTTTAAGCATCAAGAGTCAAGTATCTAGATTAAGCATCAAGAGTCAAGTATCTAGATTAAGCGTCAAGTCTCATAGTTTAAGTATCAAGAATCAAGCTTCTAGAATAAAGAATCAAGTATCATAGTGTTAAGCATCAAGTATCAATAAGATTCACACCAAAATTGCCAAAGTATCGACATCACATAACCACAGGGACCAAGGGTGACAATAGTTTAAACTTCAGGGACTAATCTTGACAAGATCCTAAAGTTTAGGGACGCTGGGCGTTACAGTCTCCCCTCCTTTAGGAGATTTCGTCCCCGAAATCTTAGAAGAAGACTGTTCAAAGAGATGCGGGTACTTAGCCTTCATATCACGTTTCCATTCCCAAGTGAATTTGGCGCTACGCTTTCCTTCCCATCGAACCTTGACAATGGGAATTTTGCGGCGCCTCAGACGCTTGACAGCTTGATCCATGATTTCGACCGGTTTCTCCACAAATTGAACAACTTCATTTATTTGCAAGTCTTCCAGGGGAACCTGCAGTTCCTCATCGGCTAGACATTTTCGTAGGTTAGATACGTGGAACACTGGATGCACTGTGGCAAATCGAGTTTGTACGCCACCTTGCAAATCCTTTCAAGTATCGCAAAAGGACCCACATAGCAAGGAGCGAGCTTTCCCGTTTTACCAAAGCGAACTACTCCCTTCTAGGGGGATACCTTGAGTAGAACTCGATCTCCAACAACATATTCCAGATGCTTGCGCCTTTTATCAGCATAGCTCTTTTGTCTGCTCCTAGCCTTGATCAAGTTATCATGGATCTGAAGAATCTTATCCCTTGTCTCTTGAATAATCTCAGGGCCAGTGAACTGCTTTTCCCCAACCTCATGCCAGCTGAGAGGGGATCAACATTTTGGCCCATACAAAGCTTCGAAAGGAGCCATCTGAATACTGGAATGATAGCTAGTGTTGTACGAGAATTCTATCAATGGTAAATGTACATCCCAGTTACCACCAAAGTCGATGACACAAGAATGGAGCATGTCCTCTAGGGTTTGGATAGTACGCTCGGTCTGTCCATCCGTCTGAGGATGAAAGGCCGTGCTAAAGTGCGAACCCATAGCGGACTAAAATGCTTTCCAAAGACGTGAAGTAAAGCGACCATCACGGTCAGAGATTATGTCTAAAGGTACGCCATGCGGCTTATTGTTAGGATACTTTATTTGTAAGTATTGAAGAAAATCACAATCAACTGGATCTCTGAAGAGATAACAGTCCTGAAGATCACAACAAGAAGAAGAAGATCAGATAGGAATACTGAAATGCACAACATCTACTTCAAAGATTCACAAGTTGATCAAGAGCTGATTTGGATTATCAGAGAAGGTCATTTCTGATGGATCTGCTGATATTTCTGATGAAATATCATCAGTTTCTGACCATTCTGATAATCAGACTCTCTGATGATTTGTTCACCAGAATTTCTTATGAAGTGGTTTATCAGAAATTCTAATAAAAACCCCACTTGTCTAAAACCAAGCTCTATCCTGCCACCAATGACCAAAGCAACTAACATTATTGGATATCATGATTACAAAGGCAACTTGAACGTTGGATTCAATGAATATGTCAAATTGCTACTTTATGCAGGACTTATTGCATGAATAAACAATTGTTTATTCATGTACACAGCCTTCTATAAATAGAAGGCTCAACAAGCAGAAGATAATTGAGTTTGAAGCTTATCATTCATATACACACCAAACAAACTCCATTGCCCTTCTCACCCAAAGAATTCAAGATTCATTTGTATTAGATAATAATCTTACAATCACCTTGTAAACTATGTTGTTTCAAAGTGATATAAACTTGATAATTCTATAGGTCTTGTTTCTGAAAGTCTGATTTCCATTTCCGCACATCTTTTTCACATATACTGAAATCAATTGCCATATTACGTAAAAAGAAGTTGTTAAGGCCATACTGGGTCCAACAATTGGTATCAGAGCAGATTGAATAAACTATTTTCAAACGATCAATCGCTCATCTTCTTTTTTCTAAATATGGACAAATTTCAATCCTATAATAATGCTTTTAACATTGGTTCTATGTCTAAACCTCCGACTATGGTCAGAGAGGAATACCCCCAATGGAAAATCAGGATGGTCAATTTCCTAAATGGTCATGACTGAGCTCTCTTTCAATCCATTGAAAGGGGTCCACATATACCAATGACTGATATACCAGCAGTTCCAGCAACTGACCAAACACTAGCAATCCCTGCCTCCCGTGCTCCCAAAAGTGAAATAAATTGGAGCGCGGAAGACAAGGATCTGGTGGCTGGAGTTGAAAGGGCAAAGTCACTCTTAATAATGGCCATCCCCAATGACATATTTTCACAAGTTGATGCTTGTGCATCAGCCAAGGAAATATGGGACCAGTTGGAAAATCTTTGTGAAGGAGGAGAAAGGATGAGAAGAAACAAGAGAACAAACAATGCTTCCTCATATGAGAGGTTTAAAAGTTTATCTAATGAAAAATTAAATGATACATATCAAAGGTTTACAAAATTTTTAAACGAGCTAAAGAAATTTGGTATAACTAAATCAAATGATGAAAGAAACATAAAATTTCTTGATGCTTTACCTAAAGAATGGAGAAGTCTGACCATGACTTTGTCCTCAACCTTAGAACTAGGAAACATGAGTCTTCATGACTTATACAGCATCTTAATCCCCAGAGAGGAAGAAATATCTGAAGAAACCATTCAAAGAGGGGGATCTTTAGCTCCTATCTCAAACCCACAAAGACCAACAACTTCCAATGATCCACAACCTTCAAACAGCCAAAGTTTTGAAATTTCTGATACTTCATCAGATTTCTCAGCTTTTACTGAAGCTATAGCACTGCTCACCAAAACTTTTGAGCAGAGGTTGAGGGGAGGAGGCCAGAGATACCAGAGGAGTGACAGAGGGAGGATGGATGGAAGATCTAAGGAAGAAGTTAGATCTAAGGATAAAGGGAAAGCTGAGGTTGTGTGCTACAAGTGCAAGCAAAGAGGCCACTACGCATCAGAATGCAAGACCAAAAAGCTGAAAGATGTTGCTTACTATGAGAAGAAGCTTGAAGAAGCTAAGAAGCAGCAGCAAGTCAGCTTAATTGCTGGGACAAATACATGGCTATCTGATGACTCTTCTGATGAAGAAGAAGAAATGGCCAACTTCTGTCTCATGGCACTTTCTGATGACATACCAGAAACTTCAGGACAACAGGTAAACTTAGACAATCTTGATCTTGAACACAAGCTAAATGAGCTCATGTTAGCTTTTCTAAATCTGCAAGTTAAACATAAATTAGATATTGAAAAATCTGATGAGTTGCAAAGGACCATGAACAAAATTATCTTGAAAACCAATTACTAATAGAAGAAAGTTTAGATCAAAGAGCTAAAATTGAGTTCTATGAAAATGAAAGAAAAGATCTTTACAAGAAAATCAATGATAAAGAAATTATTTTAAGAGGTTTTCAATAAGCCAAAGAATTTATAAATTTCATTGAGTTCAAACCAAAGAACAAAGGAGAAGGTTTGGGATATATAAGAACAACTAACAACAAACCCACTGTCTTCGTAAAAGCAACTCAACAGATTTCTGATAAATTTTCATCAGAATATGATTCAGAAACTTGCAAGTCAACCTGTTCTGAATACTCTTTTGATAAACCCAACTTTGAACCAAAAAGAAGTGAATGCAAACAAGAGTCTGTAAAAAATACAAAAGCTATTCACTCATTTTTCAAGATTATTAATACGTGGTCGAAAACCGGTGCTTGTAATTGCTTAATTTGATGTTATTACACAAGTTTTAGTTTCGAATGGCCTACTTTTGATTAGATATGTGTTTTGCAGGTCTAGCAGAGTTTAAGGAGCTTTTCGGGAGCTTTACGGGTCACCGGAGTGAAAACTGGACTACCGGAACGCGAAACGGGTCAATCGGGAGCAAGGAACGCGAAAAACAGAAAAGAAGGTTTTGAGGCACCATCGTCGACGGCCAAAGGGCCCGTCAGCGATGCCCCGTGTAATCTCCCGTAGCTTGAAGCACCGTAGACAGCGAGTTTAGCCGTCGATGGCTTTTGAAGAATGCACATACCGTCGCCGACGGTGGTTAGGTCCGTCGGCGATGGCCTCTCTAAGTTCCCGACGCGAGTTTCTTGTTTTGGGTCAAATAAATGAATCAAAAGGGGGTTGTTGACCATAATTCGGGGGTTACACTTCCTCTTGAGTTTTGAATCCATTTTTGGAGCCATTATCACCATTATTCACCTACCATTCCACCTACTATCATTCTATCATCTCGAATCAAGAACAGAATCACTATCATGATGATCTAACTCAAGCTTTCTACATCCGGTGATCAAGTTTCTTCGATCATGCTCGGCTAATTCCTTGGAGGTTTCACCCCGGTGTAGTTTTTTGTAAGATTTAGGGTTTATTATGTTTTGATTTTTGTTTCGTGACAACTTGAAGTGCATTTGAATCTTAGACAATTGTCCTACATTGGTATTGAATTTGTAAACTGTCGAGTGAATGATTAAATTTGACTTTGTGAAATGAATACACGTATTTATGCCTTGTCTTTTGGTAGGATTTGCTAGTCCAAAGTAACGAAGTGTATCATGGTCTGTTGTTTATAATGTTGATAGCGATTGACACCTAAGCTTTGTGATTGCGACCCGTTAATGAACTATTTCAAGTAAAGCTAATTAAAATACATAGTAACCCTAAGTCTTGCATTAGTTGAAACCGGGTGTGAACCTTGTTTTCTTATTATTATTCAATCAATCAATTTTAATTCTTGCACTTTGTTGATCACTAGTAGTTGATCCGTTCAATCATTTTAGTAATTCTAATTCACATCTTTCAATTAAACAAAAATACAAAAAATATATCTTAGCAATCTTCATAAGTGTGACATCTTTTCATAATTCAATCGAATCCATTCGCAAACCACATACTCTTCGTGGTTCGACCCCTTACTACCACTAGCTAATTGTTAAGGGTAATTTGGGCATATAAATATTATCTTTGACCGGAGCGCGACACTCCGATCAAATTTTGGCGCCGTTGCCCAATTTCCCCGTAGACAGCCACTTAGGCCGTCGCTCGTTTTCAATAAATCCAAGCATCGTCACCGACGGCCTGATGCCCATGGTAACGTCAAAAACCCAATTAAACCTAGGTAGCTAGGGTAAGTCGGGTATCGTATCCACGAAGAGCATGTGGTCAGTATCGCACGACCCGTTCGATTAGTTAGACTATTTACAAACAATGTATAACGTGATTATGAAGCTTGCTAATTTTTATAAATTTATTTGGTTTTTTAAAATAAATCGGAGTGAGCTGACAATGGGTATTATCTAAAACACTTTTGATTAACTAAAATTGCAACTAAAATACTAACTAGAAAGTTGAAACAAGAAATGAGAATACGGATCACACCCGGTTTGATTATTGCAAGACCTAGGGTTCCTACATGTTTTAACTTGATTCAATTGCATATAGTGATTAACGGATTACTATCATGAAGCTTAGGTGCCAATTGCTATCAACATCATAGACAACGGACCGTAATGCACTTCGTTGCCTCGGACATGTAAATCCTAACCTACGATAAGGCATAAGTGCACAAATTCATTTCGCAAAGTCATAACTTTATCATCGTTCGACAATTCACAAATTCAATACAAATGCACGACAATTACCATAAGTTTCAAATACTAACCAATTTGTCACAAAACCAAATTAAAATACAAATGTATAAACCCTAGAAATCTTACAACATCTACACCGGGGTGAAACCGACGAGACTATCCGCTCATTGTTGAATGGACTCGATCACCGGCTTGAGATGAGATTGAAGGCATGATCGATTTGGTTGAGAGGTGGGAATGATGATGTTGATCAGTGATTAGAGCCCCCTGATCGATCCCCCTATTGCCGTCAAAAGATTGATAATAATCAAGTACCCAAAAAAATTGTTCACGGCTGCCTATTCGATGGATAATGGGCTCCCTCTTTTGTAATGTATGGCTCATGATGTTGGGCCTTGATTTGTCCAGTGGTTATCAAAAGCCCAAAGGTAATTAAGATGGCTGCCAAAATATCGATCAATGTTGAGAGGTGTTAATCATCAATTAAAAACTCCCACACATTTGATAGTGGCTGCCTCAGTCGATGATGATGATATTCGCATGAATGATGATGATGTTTTCTTTTCATGAGAGCCCACAAAGTCAAATCAAGTTGTGTTTAGATTATTGTTTGAATTTGCGTGATTATCTGTTTAATTTGTTTAGCTTTCTTTTTGTACTTGTTTCTTTCCTTGTTACGCGGGGTGTGTTACTTGTGCAGGTTACAGGTGGTGCATGCATACGCGGAACTCTGGGAGGACTTCACCCTTTAGTCTACGAACCAGAAATCGAAAGAGTCGCAAGAAGAAACCTAGCAAGCCGGATAGAAGCAACTCTTGCTTCTAATCAAACCAACCAAACACCACAACTTAAACCGACCATTGAAACCAATTCGATGGCAAACCAAAACTCAAACCAAAACCTCAACCAAAATCAATTCCAATACCGAAGCAACTTCAATCCCGCCCAAAACGTTCAACCTATATCTCAAGAGCGAACAGGTGGTAATAACAATACTGGACCACCTACACCACCTTTTCAAAATCAAAATCCCAACAACACCTAAAGAACACCCCCACAACAAAACCTTCATTGACAACAATCCTTACCCCTAAACCTTGATGATCGAAATGTCAATTCCGACCGCCGAGGCAACCGAGATCATGGCAATCCCGCGAACGAAGACCCATTCATCAACATAGACGATTTAAGGAACGCCATCCCCGAGGATGAGCCGTTTAGTGTTCCCGGTTACCAATCACCGGAACATGTAAGCATTCATACGGAAAGTGTTTGGCGCCGTTGCCGGGGAGTGCGTGCGCTTTGTGTGTGGATTATTGTTTGAATTAGCGTGATTATCTGTTTAATTTGTTTAACTTTCTTTTTGTACTTGTCTTTTTCCTTGTTACGCGGGGTGTGTTACTTGTGTAGGTTACAGGTGGTGCATGCATACGCGGAACTCCGGGAGGACTTCACCTTTAGTCCACAAACCGGAAATCGAAAGAGTCGCAAGAAGAAACCTAGCAAGCCAGATAAAAGCAACTCTTGCTTCTAATCAAACCAACCAAACACCACAACTTACACCGACCATTAAAACCGATTCGATGGCAAACCAAAACCTTAACCAAAATCAATTCCAATACCAAAGCAACTTCAATCCCGCCCAAATCGTTCAACCTATACCTCAAGAGCGACCGGGTGGTAATAACAATACCGGACCACCTACACCACCTTTTCAAAATCAAAATCCCAACAACACCCAATGAACACCCCCAGAACAAAACCTTCATCGACAAAAATCCTTACCCCTAAACCTTGATGATTGAAATGTCAATTCCGACCGCCGAGGCAACCGAGATCGTGGCAATCCCGCGAACGAAGACCCATTCTTCAACATAGAAGATTTAAGGAACGCCATCACTGATGATGAGCCGTTTAGTGTTCCCGGTTACCAATCACCGGAACATGTAAGCATTCATACGGAAAATTCGGACGATGGGGGGTACTATGATGATCGGGCTAACGATGATGAAGATTGGGGATACGTGAATCGGGGTAACGGCTACAATGAAAGAGGGTATGAAGATGAGGAATTTGGTTACCAAAACGCCAAGTATGTTGGGGAGGATGATTATGGGTATGGGGTTGGGGTTGGAAGAAATGATGGTTACGAAAACAACCGCCAACCACGAAACAACAATCAAAGGAACCAGAACGATGGGGTTTTACAATAACAACAACAATGCTAACCCTAACCAGATTCCTCGTTTTGTGGGAGGGGGTAACCAAAGGGGTAACCAAAGTGGAAATCAAAGAGACGACAGAAAAGGTGATAGGGGCGGTGATCGAAGGGACAATCGAAGACCGGGTGATCAAGAAGTAAATGGTCCACAACGTCGTCAACAACCTCCACGGGGAGTGAATGACCGCTTTCGACCGATAGTTACCGAAAATGACTCTCCGATAGTATGCGAACAGAGAATGTTTGATTGTAAACCGCATTACATCAATATACTTCCCCACTTCAATGGGAGGTCTAATGATGAGCCGTATACGCATTTGGCAGAGTTTTCGTCCATTTGCAACACTATTGGGGGGTACAACTTCGCACTAGAGGAGGTCAAGCTTTGTTTGTTCCAATTTTCGTTAAAACACAAGGCAAAGAAATGGTTTCTCACACTTCCGGCGAATAGCATCTGGACATGGGGTGAGATGCAACAAGCCTTTTTAGACGAATATTATTCGATGGCGAAAACCGACGACGCTAGGGATGAAATAAGGACATTTCGGCAACTATCGAGTGAACCGTTGCATGAGGCGTTCACTCGATTTAAGGAATTGATGCGGAGATGCCCACATCACCAAATAGAAAAGTGGGAATTGGTGAAGTGCTTTGTACGGGGTGTAGACGACACAACATGGAATCGTCTCGAATCGACGAGCAATGGGACCCTCTTAAGCAACCATGAAGATGATGATTGGGAGTTCTTGTAGCAGATGAGTAAACAGTCAAAAGAGAAAGAATCGGCCGATCAAGCTAAGAAACATCCCATTTCTCGATCACTTCCCGATCTTGATTCTAAAGATCGAATTTCCACCTTAGAGCGGGAAATGGCTCGCATGAAGAAGAAGGAAGTGAACACGGTGTAATTTGAGGTGTGTGAAGGGTGTGGCGATATTGGACATATATCCGAGCAATGTCCAACAGGTTCGAGTGACTACACTGAGGAGGTAAACCAAGTGTATGGGGATCGAAACCAATACGACATGAACTCCAACGCTTACCATCCGGGCTTGAGAAATCACCCTAATTTCCGGTATGGTAATGCCTCGAATCAAATGAACCCGAATTTTCAATCGGGTAATCAAGGAGGTCAAGGTGGGTCCTCGTACAATAATCGTCAAGGTGGTAACCAAGAGGGTTACCAAAGGAATTACAACCAAGGTGGTAACCAAGGGTATCAAAACCGTGAAGGCAACTATCAACGGGGTTACAACCAAGGTGGAAATGGGGGTGGTGCATCTAACTCCCAAGGTGATGATTCGATTAATTCGAAACTAGATGCTATCATGAATACTATGAGCACTCTTACCAACTCACATCAAGCTCTCATGAATTCAAATCAAGAAATTAAAACTGAAATGCGGAAAGAGTTTGAAGTGAGGGATAAATCCCAAAAGGCATTAGAGAAGCAAGTGGGGCAACTTGCTCAAGAGATGGCTTAGATTTGGGGAAATGGAGGAGGATTCCCAAGTGATACCACGGTGAACCCTAAACATCAAGGGTCAAGCTCGAAGAACACACGTGAGGTACCAATTAATGAAATTTCTTTACGTAGTGGTTGAGTCATAGATAGTGTTGTCACGCCACCATCACCCAAGTTTGTTGAAGGGGTGGTGGAAGATGCGAGTGATGACGAAGGTAAGAATGGTCGAACGGGTCAAAAGAAAAATGATGTTAAAATTAACAATACTACACCCGTTGTGACCATTACCGTCCCAAAGGCTAAGGAAAAGGGTGTGGAGGTTAATACCGCCCCTTATACCTAAGCTTTGTTGGGACCATCTAAGAAAGTGGTAAACAAGCGAGGCCCACAACAAGAAGAGATGTGGGAAATTTTTAAACAAGTCAAAATCAATTTACCACTTCTAGATGCAATTAAGCAAGTGCCTTCATATGCTAAATACTTGAAAGATTTATGCACCCAAAAGCAGACTCACAAGTTCCCTAAGAAACTTGATTTAACCGAAAATGTGAGTTCGATTCTTTCGGGTGCACTTCCACCAAAACTTCAGGATCCGGGGGCGCCCATTATTTCAATACAAGTTGGTGAATTCAAAATGACATGGGCACTTTTGGATCTTGGGGCAAGTGTGAGTATCTTGTCAGGTAGTTTATATGACCAATACGATTTTGGTCCACTTCAAGTGTCTAACACCACCGTGGTGTTAGCCGACTTGACCCCTAAACTACCCCGTGGGATAGTCACGGATGTAATAGTCAAGGTCGAGGACTTTTACTATCCGGTGGACTTTCTTGTATTAGATTATGTTTATTTGGACCGAACCAAGCAACCCACGGTGATCCTTGGTCGACCATTTTTGGCAACATCGAATGCCCAAATTAATTGCAAATCGGGCACGGTCAACATGACTTTTGGTAACCGTCGGTTGCGGTTAAATGTCTTTTCTGGATTAACGGATCCTCTAGTTGGAGATGAATGTTACATGGCGGACATCGTTGACGAGTGTATACCTCTATGCGACATTAGTGTCGAAGAGGAAAACACAATAGAGGAATTTTTCATGTTTGAAAGGTTGCAAGGAGAAATAAATCGGTGCATGGATGAAAAGGTGAAAGAGTTGGAGGTTATGGCGGCAAAAGAAGGAAGGCCCACTTGGACACATCAAGTGGAAAGTCTTCCGGAAAGCATCGACACAAAGTTGAAGCCGTCATTGGAAGAGCCACCGGTGTTGGAGTTGAAGGTGCTACCCAAGCATCTTAAATATGCTTATGTGGGTGAAGGTAGCACACTTCCGGTTATTATCGCATCAAACTTAACCGGGGAGCAAGAAGAGAAGCTGATGAAAGTATTAGTCATCCATAGAGCCGCTATCAGGTGGACCATTGCAGACTTGAAGGGAATTAGTCCCTCGGTAGTAATGCACAAGATCATCACAGAAGATGGTATGAGTCCTTCTCGTGACACCCAAAGGAGATTAAATCCGAATATGCGAGAAGTGGTCAAGAAGGAGGTATTGAAGTGGCTAGATGCGGGTATTATATACCCTATCTTGGATAGCCAATGGGTGAGCCCAACACAAACAGTTCCGAAAAAGGCGGGTATTCAAGTCATCACAAATGACGTAGGTGAAGAGGTCGCCACCCGCCCGGTAACCGGGTGGCGTATTTGTATTGATTATAGGAAGTTAAATGCTGCAACTTCCAAAGATCATTTCCCTTTGCCATTTATTGACCAAATAGTTGAGAAATTGGCCGGACAAAAAATTTATTGTTTCCTGGATGGTTACTCAGGATACAATCAAATTGCTATACATCCGGAAGACCAAGCAAAGACTACCTTTACTTGTCCATATGGTACCTTCGCTTTTAGGCGAATGCCCTTTGGACTTTGTAATGCCCCCACCACCTTCAAAAGGTGTATGACGAGTATCTTTTCAGATATGGTGGGGGAGTCTTTGGAAATCTTCATGGATAATTTCTCAATATTTGGGTCATCATTTGATACATGCCTTGAACAACTCGAAAAAGTTTTGAAAAGACGTGTTGAGAAAAATCTTGTTTTAAGTTGGGAAAAGAGCCATTTTATGGTTCAAGAAGGGATTGTGTTGGGGCATGTAGTGTCAAATCGTGGGATAGAGGTTGACCGTGCAAAAGTGCAATTCATATCTACTTTACCCTATCCCACGAATGTTAAGGGTATTAGATCATTCTTGGGTCACGTGGGGTTTTATAGAAGATTTATAAAAGGTTTTAGTGATATAGCCAAACCTTTATGTAAATTATTGCTAAAAGATCAACCGTTTGAATTTAACCAAGATTGTCAAAATGCTTTTAATGTGTTGAAGAAAAAGTTGGTTGAGTCCCCGATCTTGCAATCATCGAATTGGTCGTTACCATTCGAAATTATGTGTGATGCAAGTGATTATGCGGTGGGGGCCGTATTGGGTCAAAGGGTAGACAAGAAACCGATTGCCATTTACTACGCAAGTAAGACTCTCTCGGATGCACAATTAAACTATAGAACTACCGAGAAAGAGCTACTTGTGGTGGTATACGCATTGGATAAATTTCGTGCTTATATATGGGGTACTAAGGTCATTGTTTATTCTGACCTTTCTTCAGTTAGGTATCTCATGGACAAGAAAGATGCGAAGCCGAGGCTAATCTGATGGGTTCTCTTGCTACAAGAGTTTAACTTGGAGATTCGAGACAAGAAAGGGAGTAAGAATGTGGTTGCGGACCACTTGTCTTGGTTGAGTGTGGAGGATTCTTCCCATGAAGAGATCAATGAGAACTTCCCAGATGAGCACATTTTAAAAGTTGGAATATTACCATGGTATGCTAATATTGTTAACTATTTGGTCACAGGTGACTTGCCGGCTCATTGGGATAGAAGGAAGAGGTTGCACTTCCTATCTCAAATCAAGTACTACACGTTGGAGGAACCAGACTAATTCAAGTTTTGTCCGGATCAAGTCGTTTGAAGATGCATACCCGACGAGGAGATTCCTAGTGTCTTGATGCACTTGCATTCATTTGCTTGTGGGGGCCATTTCAGTGGTCACAAAACAAGGCACAAAGTGCTCAATAGCGGTCTTTATTGGCCGACTATTTTCAAGGATGCTTTTAATTTCGCTAAAAATTGCGTAGAGTGTCAAAAGTTAGGGAGCATATCAAAAAGGGATGAAATGCCCATGCAACCGATCCTCATTATAGATATTTTTGACGTGTGGGGGATCGATTTCATGGGTCCATTCCCTAATTCGCATGGCAATTTACATATCTTGGTGGCGGTCGATTATGTATCCAAGTGGGTCGAAGCGATTGCCACCAAGACGAATGACCATATCATTGTTTGCAATTTCGTACAAACAAATATAATTTCTAGATTTGGGGTTCCCCGGTTGATCATTAGTGATGGGGGATCTCACTTCAAGAATTTTAATTTTGGCAAACTCTTAAAACGGTATGGTGTTGACCATCGAATTGCTACTCCTTATCACCCACAAACAAGTGGTCAAGTGGAGGTTTCCAATAGGCAAATAAAAGAAATTTTGCAAAAGACCGTTCGACCCGACCGAAAGGATTGGTCGAAGAAGTTGAATGATGCTTTATGGGCTTATATAACGGCTCATAAAACACCTATTGGAACCACTCCCTATCGTTTAGTTTATGGGCGAAATTGTCATTTACCAGTTGAGCTTGTACATCGTGCTTGGTGGGCTATTAAAGAAGTTAACATGAAATACGATGATGCAGGTAAAGAGCGGAAATTAAAGCTTTGCGAGTTAGAGGAGCTTAGGGAAGAAGCGTATGAGTGCGCCTCAAAATACAAGGATGATATGAAGAGGGCACATGACGCGAAGTTGAAGCCGAAGGAGTTTGAAGTGGGTCAAAAGGTTTGGCTATACAATTCAAGGCTTAAATACTTTCCTGGTAAGCTCAAGAGCAAACGGATGGGCCCGTACGTGATTACACGAGTCGGAAAGCTTGGAGATATTACAATCAAGGACCCGAAGGATGGGTCGAAACAAACGGTTAATGGGCATCGCCTTAAACCGTTCCTTGATGGTAACAATGAGAAAAAGGATGAGAATGTAGAGTTGGTGAACTTCGTGGTAAGTGTTCCAACTTATGAGGTCAACTAAAAGGACTGGTAACGTTTCGTGTAAAGTTATGTATAATTATTTCATTGTTTGAGTATTGTTGTGATTAATCGTTCTCGGTTTATACTAACCCTTGTAATTGTGTGAAGTCCGGACATCATAAACGGGTCTTGAAGAGAAAAGGTATGTTTATAAACTTATTTGTGTGTATTAGGGACAATACACGACTTTTCGGGGGGTGGTAGGGCCGTAACGGTTTTC